>NC_134490.1:19873861-19991361 GCF_040206685.1 Ascaphus truei | reverse complement strand
CTTGAGGGCCGCAAAAAGGCCAGGTTTTCAGGATATCCCTACTTCAGCACAGCACAGCCATCTGTGCTGACACAGGGAAATCCTGAAAACCTGACCTGTTGGAAGCCCTTGAGCACTGGAGTTGGCTACCCCTGCTCTAGCCCCTTTGTAGAACAATGTGTTGCAGGCTGGCAGTGCATGGGGTTAACCTCCGCTGGGCCTCAGGGCCTGAACTGCATTGCATAAATCCAACCACTTTGGATATCATTCCCTGCATGGTATAGGTGGGCGATGGGATTTATGCAGCCTTGGCTGCAAAATGGGAACGAAAATGCACACAATGCTTTTCATACTTATCTAGGGTCCAAGAGATACTTAGTATTGCACATTCTAGCTACCTTTAAACAGCTCAATAACCTCAGATCTCAACCCTGCATGACCACATACCACCAGTTTATGGGATTCCAGTAGTGGGCTTTTTAAAGCAGTTCACCCTACCTATTTTCTTTTAAGCCCCCCCTTTTTTTTTGCAGGGGGTCCCCACAACCAAAACACACTACATGCAACTCCAGGGACAGCCTGGTTCCCGAGATAGTTACCAGTACAAGTGGCGTTGGTACTTAAAAAAAAAAAAAAAAAAACGTATTGTTTACAGCAGAAGATTGAGAAGGGGGGGACTAAATTCTCCCAACACTTCCCTTAACTCTAGGACATAGGCACCAATGTAGAGCCCATGCCGTTATTAAATAAACTATGAACTTGAAGCAGTTTCTCTATGCTGGAGAAGACTTCAGCCCCATTCATATGAATTTGGCACTAGGAGAGGCGCTCTTTCTGAATATGTGTCCATGTATCAAGATGTTTCACACCTGTTTTCTCCATGTGCTTTGTTGTATCATTTGGTTGCAGGAATGTTTAGGGTCGGAGTTGCTGTGCATTTAACATCTAATGAGATGTTTCAAGTACTAGAAACGAGCAGGCCCGACCCAGTTCATTTTATGACCGTTTTTGCCAATTTAAGCAAAATGTTAAAAATCCTTCCTGGGAAACATTGCTGCTTGGAGAAAAGCCACCATTTTTCCCAACCCTTGCCTATAACCCCACAGCTGAGTTGCAGAAACTCTCTTGCATCTCTTGGGAAGAATTGTAATCACTAAATGTAATTTGTCATGGTGCATCAAATGTCCGATATTTCCCAGAGCATCAGATGTGTTGATGACAGTGAAGGGGTTAACTCTACTTAATTTTTTTATTTAATTTTTTTAACCTACGCGGCACAAACTTTCACCCCGCTTCTTATAAATCCTCTTTAAACCCCCTACAAAAAGCTCGGCCATTCCCAAGAATAATGTTTAACATGCTATTGTTATATATGATTCAGAGTGTATTTGGATGGCGATAGAGGTTTGGTATCTTCCAGCTTTACTGCCAGGAAAACATCACCGTGGCTAAAGGCCCTCAGCCCCCAGCTAAGCTCTGTGTTTCCCCAACGATATCGCGGCAAACTATTGGCATGCATCATAGCCACGTCCTTCTATCAAGTGCAGGCTAAAGAACAATCTCCATTAGCTGACAGCCAGGCAGGTTGATAAATGCCCCCCGACGAAAGGGAAGGAATTGCGTAAAATAAAGAAGCATGTTCCAACAAGTCTTGTCAAAATTGTATTGATTTAATCATCTGCAGAAATACACATTCCTGGTTACTGTAGCGTGCGCTGCTTGTGCAGTTTACAGTTGTAGACACTCTACGCTCTCCCTCATTGGGTCTGAAGGTGATGAAGCACCAGACAAACCGCCTGCTAATTTTTTTTTTTTTTTAAATTATAATGTTGGGGAAATGGCCATTAATCCTTTTTTTTTTTTTTAACCTTTATTTAGGACTTGCAACAACCCGATGGACATAAGTAGCGCAGACCCGTGTGTGATGTACTGGTTTGCCAGCAAGGGAGGAATAGGCAGCAATTATTTATAGGCTTGTATTGCTCATGATAAGGGAGCAAAGGGTAATGAGATACAACGCACAGAGGCCAGAGCATCTACAATAGAACAGGAAAGGACATTTTTCTGGGCTACGGAACCTGTTAATATGGGGCTATTGCTCCTATCAATCAGAGTAGAAATCACCCCGTTAGTTGTTATATTAACCCCTTCGGGGGCCAAC
Source organism: Ascaphus truei (assembly GCF_040206685.1). NCBI lineage: Eukaryota > Metazoa > Chordata > Amphibia > Anura > Ascaphidae > Ascaphus > Ascaphus truei. Next base: position 19,989,221 of record NC_134490.1, on the reverse strand, counting down.
ACAGCTTTGCAGCATTGTGCAACATTGTAAACGATGTGGAGCAGGAGTGGCCAACTCCAGTCCCCAAGGGCCACCATCAGGTCAGGTTTGAAGGATGTCCCTGCACAAGAGCCACTGATTGAGCCACCTGTGCTGAAGCAGGGAAATCCTGAAAACCTGACCTGTTGGTGGCCCCTGAGGACTGGAGTTGGCCACCCCCGCTGCACTTTAGGAAAGGGATTTATTGTACTAGCAACAAAAAAACCCCACTGGTAGTGCAATATTAAAAAAAGACACATGCTGTGGGCCATATTTACTAAATGGGGCTTTTTCATTAGACACTTCCTGGTGTCATTAAACACCGTACAACCCATTCACTTGAAGGAGTCTTATGTAATAATAACATTACTTAGTAAAAATGGGCCACTACTGTATGTCTCTACATATGGAAGCAGAGCTTGAGGAATTCTAGCTGATCATGGCTTGCCATAAATATGTAGTTATACTGTCCAGGTATAAATGATATATTGTTAATTAAACACCCTTATATGAACGGGAGTTGGTCACCTCTGATGTAGAGAGAATACAGTAAGTAAGGAACTATTGTTCACAGACGTCCATAATACAAGGACCGGTGACACATACTGAAATGATCATCTCCCATCTAAAAAAACCCGAAAAGAAGCACGTTTTCACACTCACCCTCTGGAACACGCCACCCCTGGGATTGTTGTGACAGCAAAAAACATTAATAGCTTTAAAGGCGGATTAAATGGACACTACCTAGACATATTTGGAGGCAGGGAGTTAGTGATTCGCTCACCCAGAAGCTTCAGGACTTGCCACCGAGGGAGACGGGATACTGAGCTTGATGGACCATTTGGTCTGACTCAGTATTGGCAATTCTTATGTTCTCATGTACAGTACCTAACATGGAAATAATGAATCCCATGGAGACTATAGCAAGAACAACAAATCACTAGTTTACACTTGTTTCGCAAATGGAAGACTTTGAAAATATCCTCTGCATCTATATTTAACCTACCTGTACAATGGACAGAAAGGTTTCGTCTTCCTTCTACTCCCACAGACATGTCTTGGGATGATGGCAAAGCAATGAGGCATTTGTGATGTAATAATAAAACAGAAGGAGACTGAGCTATTGGAGGCAGTAACCCATAACTGAGAGCCAATGACATATGGCTGGTCATTTCCTAGTTTTTGATCCTGTGACTGTGACCCATAATGTTACCTTAGCACTTTTTTTTGTAATAAATTCCCTATTATTCACAGAGCGCTCATAAAACCCTGACATTGTAGACCAATATCAAAAGTAAATATATATATTTTTCTGTCCAGGTAATGATTCAATACGTCTCCAAGCAGTAGCCCTGTAATAGGATGTTTGATCTTTGAGAAATATTAGGAAAGGGGTCAGGCACTGTAAACTTTAAGAGGTAGCAAATGTCTGCTCTCTGTTACTCTCTAATGCAGGCTTTCCAAAATCCCAAACCTCTGAAAAATCTGCTGAGAAAATACAAGTCAGTCAGAATGAAACCTTGGATCTACTTCAAACGCTTTGCCAATAATTCATGCGCTGAGATTAAAAAGTCATTTCTTCCCTTGCCAAGTACAAGGAGACCTGAGTGTTCTCTATTGTGTAGGAACATCACATCATGTAGCATTCACTGAAGAAAGGTCACCCAGGAGGGGCTTTAAGACTGTGATTCACACCCTACTTGCACACAATAACAGAAAGTGATTTACCGGCATTTGGATAGTATTCTACTTTAGTAGATAAGTAGATAACGGTGGTGTTCTGTACAAACATAGTGTAGACAGGATTTGGGTGAAGGCGGTTGAGATGCAGTTCCATACATTTCCATACTGACGATTGATGTTTTTTTAAAAGTTTTCGAAAGTTATCTTTAAAAAAAATGTCAAATTATACCTTGGAGTTGCTCTTGTTCCCTTAACGTTTGCCAGAACCTCCGTTTGAGGAGTTATCATCATGCTAGTAGCTGTTTCGAGCCCAGGTATCGCAGTAAAACTGGGTCTGACTGTCAACAAGTGCAGTGTGTTTAAAGGTTTTTTTTGCCTGCCCGGGGACGTGCTTCCTACGAAGAAAACACCTACAGTAAGGCCAGAAGGAGTTTGCTTAAATCAGGGACTCAGGGCAATGTACTACACAAAATGGCGCTCCCGCCAAAAACGGGATCCGCATGTACTGTACTACTCTAAAATGGCGATACCCACTAAGAACCAGGGACCGCATGGATGTTTGCAGAAGTTGCATGCAGGTTGCAAACCCTTGCACCATCTACAGGATCGGCGTGAAAATGGCAAAACCATGCCCTCTTCTTGCTCCTGGATTGGATGATTGCATTCACTAGGGGGAGGAGTTGGGTGTGCTGACCACGAAACAATAGGATGTGAAGAGCCAGACAAATGTGTACTCCGAAGAACTACAGACTAATGTGCCAAGCTGCCTTACCACCTAAAATGACTTCAGACGACGGAACAATCTATGAACTCCAGGGTAAAAGAACAATGTTCTAAGATAGTGCTACAAATGACCAGGGTTGATAGCAATATAAACAATCTTGATTGAAGAACGTTGATCAACGGTAGGTTTTAAACACAAGTGAGTGCTGGGGTATGCAGGTGGGCGTACATAAAAGACATGTATATATGGTCCTGGTGAGTGCTGTGAGCAGAGATATATAAACCCTACCACATCACTCCCAATGAGGACACAGTCTCAGACCGCCTAAAATCACCCGTATAGTACCTCCCAGTAATTGCAATAATACAAAAAACTCACGTGAACCATGCCCGTTTTTCTCCTGGATGTGTACCAGTACAATCTATGAACTCACTGGTGGAGTTCTAATAATAAAAGATGAAGGAACTCTCAAGCTGGGAGTCTGTCCTCTATGCGTCCAACCCGGAGGAGAGCTCCATGAGGGGACTAGCTGTGTGGTCTGCCTAGTGTCATACTTGCGGCCTAGACCCGAAGGGATTCTTTGGCCTAATCCTACCATGAGCACCGAAGAGCTGCGGACACTATACACCCTGGTGCGCAAGCCAACGGCGCTAGCTCAGGGTTCCGAGGGTGATGCCACCACACACTATTTAGCCATGGTGTACGAACTGTTCTATCCAGATTTCAAATGGTGTCATACTACCCTGATGCAGACCCTACTTTAGAGCTACGCTCGGTGAGCCACGTTGGGACGAAAGGATGGTTCGCTCCTGGGCCCTACAACCTGGGTGAACGTGTTCCAGAATCTATCTGCTGCTACCCCGCCACTGGAGCTGTATGCTACCTTGTCCGGTGTGACATCCAATCTGAGCAGTCATCCATCGCAACCCTGCAGAGAAGAACCACCTGTACACTGGCGACACACTTTATTCGAGCTCGGCTAGTCCCACGAATACGGGTATACCCGGGTGTATTGAGGTTTGTGACTGTTTTCTGCCCGAGTGCATTGAGTTATTTTCCGGCAGGGATTGAAGCATTTTATTCCCGTTGGCTGCAATACTGCACAGTACATATATATATACTGCATTACAATTCATGAATTTATGCCATCTGGTAGACACGCGAAGCATTGCAGCCTATTAAATCCTAATCATTATCATTTAACAGATCAGCCGCCCATCAGCCAGGCATGAACCCAGGCTGGGAAGGCAAATGCAACGGGGCTTGTCAGAGGTGAGGAGCGGCGCATTCCAGGTATCTGCCAGGTACATACGGGGTATTTGCTCGAATAAAGTGTGTCGGTGCAGTATACTGCGAGGTGCGTTCTGCTGCTGTTCCAGCAAGCTGCTGCGAGAGGGAGCATTCTGTGGAAGTGACCGCTACTGCTGGCGAGTCGGAAGCCGAAACTGCTGATATTCTCGAGGTACCAGTCCGGGGCTCTCCACGTACCCAAGCCGATGTTGAGCTACTGGGGCTGATGATCGTTACCGGTGGCCCCATGGAGATCTGGGATGGCGATCCGCTCTGGGACCAAGCGCAGGAGGCTGCAGACTTATACCTGTGCTGCCGGAAGGAGATGCATGAGGCCCGCGTCGATGCTGCTGCCTACATGGAAGCTGCAGAACGACACTATGATGTGCTGGGGTTACTGGTGAAATTACCCCAGCTGCTACTGTCCCAGGCGATCCCGGGGCAACACTGTTATCCACTCCACCTCCGGGAGAAGAGAAGGCAGTGAAGCCATCCAGCTGGATGAGCTCAACAACCGCTGCTTCTACCCTGGTGAGTGACTGGCCCTCTGTGGACTCCTTCCTCAGCTGTCAGGCGTAGAACGGATAAAGAGAGGCTCTGGAAGCTGCTGAGATCACGGCAGCGAGATATCTAAAGGCTGAGGTTGTGGGCAACTGAGCCTATCCAGGACTATGGACATTTCTATAGCTCCACCTGGGGAGACTCCAAAAAGTTTCCTATTCAGAGACTTTAAAGTCCCCACTCTGCCCTAATCAGCCCCGCCATCCGACACTGACACCAGCCCTAGTGTAAAACCCTTGACACCTCGACCCTTATCCCCGGTGAGTCTCGTGGCCCCAAACAGTAAGGTAATTGTTGATAACATGCTTGTTATACCTGTATCATCTGAGGGGAGGATATTTTCTGGGTGGGATCAAGGGAACTGGGATGATGTGTCTCCAATAGAACCAACACAGCAGGTGTTAGGAGAGGATAGTACTGCAGGGGCAGAGATTGCTAATGATTCAGGCAGGGAGAAGAGTCAGGTAGCACCTTTTGTGGGGGAGGGTTTTTTACTTGGAATTTGCCATATGACCGATTTGGTCTCACATTTTCTCCTGATGAAGTAAATACATGCAAGACATGTGGGGATCATGTGGGAGGTTGCCAAGATTTGTCCAATGCCTAGAGATGTGTTGGTTCTGTTCCAGATAGTTGTCGTGGACTTCGTTGATCAGAGCAGATAATAGAAGTGCTTTGTCAATGTAAATAATATGGGCAGAAATGTACAGCACCATTATCTGTGTCTGTAAGAAAGAGTTTCCTATATTCATACAATCCAGGGGGTGCATGTGGGTAGAGAAGACAGCAACAAAAACAATTTAAGTGCAGGTGTAGTGCAAGATTGGGTGATAGTCGGCTTGTAGCTTGGCCCTATATGCAGCCTAATCACAGGATACTAGATGTTTAAAGGCAGTTTCAGACAAAGCTGTGGCTGGCAGTTCTCAGTAGGTCTGGCACGTTCGGAATACCATCCGCACAGCTCAGAAGAGATTACCCCAGTAAAGAGAGATGAAAAGGAACTCCATGGCACAGATCAATCGGATAAAAGTATTATTTATGTAATGAGTAAAAAACACACTTACAATAGTACAATGTAAAATGGGCACGTAACACTAGCGAGTGTAATGGAGAAACCGCACAGCGTGTAATCTCACCGCCCGCCTCAGCTGGACGTCTGTTAGTCCCAGGTGAGTACCATATAAACGTATTTTATACTTACCTCAGCGCGCTTCCTTCCGTTTTCTATCAGATTTTGTGGGAAAGAAAACGGTTTGCGCAGTGGACATCTTTGTTCGATGAGCTGGTTTAAACCTTGTGTAAGAAACTGTAATGGGTGCTCGCCGCAAACTGGACTGGATCGCAGGGTCGAGGTGGGGATATTGAACATTGGGATATACACCAACCTGAAGCCATCCTGTGTGCAGGTTCATAGTTGTGTAGCTGGGTCAAGGATGGAGAGGTATGGATCGTAGGGGTCACTAGCCGTGGTCGAGGATTGGAGAAATCAGGGGTGTCAAAAGCACAATAAGGCAAAACAAAACAAGGCAAGGCAGAGTGCTTGCGACCAGCACGACGTCACAAGAAGTTTATGCTCAGCCAACTTCCTGGTGGAAGAGGCTGAGCCTAAATAGCAGGAGCGACGAATCGGATGTAGGATTACTCCTGCGGGCAGAACAAGATGAGGAATTAAAAAAACAACACACTTCTTTAATAATGATGATACAGTACAGTAAGCTTGATAAATAGGCTCCGCTGATGAGAAGAGAGGTCATTCATTTTAAATACCCGAGGACCTATGGAAGGTCTATGGTATGTAGATATATGGGATACAATACATTATTACACATTTGCATGGAAATGTTATTTGCTCTTTGAAGAGATCAATGTAAATGTAAAGGGCAGAATTACCATCAAACACCCATTACAAAGAATATTGTTTTCAGACTCACTCCTGTCAAAAAACGTTCAGCTGTTACAAAATGTAGTAGTTACCTGGTCTTGAGAAAGACATAAAACAGAAGGAAACAAAGTAAACATCATTATTAAGTTTAGTAAGAGCCATTCGTAGCGATGCTGCTTGAAAAAGACAAAAGGCTTAAATCCTTTTAAGTTTATTATAAATCATATTGCAGGAAAAGAAAATTAAATGCCATATATGCTGTGTGCCTGGAATCATGTTATAATACACAAACAGTATTCCTATACAAATACATGTCACCAGGATAGATCAATGTGTCTTTACCATGATGTACCACAGAGCCTAATGTATGGTCATGTATGGGCTGTAGACTAGTCAGACTTTTTATGTTCCAGTTTTTGAGGTATATATTTGTCGCATGATATATGTATTGTATATAGGGTTGGCAGGTGTCCAGTATAGAACCGGACTGTCCTGTATTTGGACACTGTCCAGTAAAAATGTATAGGTAATACTGGACATGTATGTGTCCGGTATTACCTCTCTTGACTTAAGGACCTGACCGTCTTAGGTCCCAGAGTTGGGAGTTCCCCTGAGCAGGGCTGTTGCTAGGGGTTGGGCAGCTTCCTCCATCCAGGAGGTCTGGGGGCGGGGGTCAAGGAGAGGAGGAAACATCATGGAGCAGAGAGAGTGAGTGTGTGTGTGTTTCGAGCACATCACACCTTTCGCTCGAAACCTTTCGCACCTTTTTGCCGAAACCACCTGGCAACCCTATTTGTATATGGGTACTATGGTATGCTATGACAAATATTAATTCATACCAGCACTCAAAAATATAAATAAAAAGTTACTAACTCAATGGGTACGGTAATTCCAACGAATTAATTTAATAAAAAAATAGTAAAATTACTCTTTTCTTATTAAATTAATTATGTGGAATGACCCATTGAGTTAAAAAGTTTTTATTTATATTTCTGAGGTCTGGTCTGATTTAATATTTCTCTATGTATATGTAGAAAAAATGGAGAAAAATGGAAAGTAGAGCACTGCAAAAAGCAAAGGGCTGGAGGCAGAAAAATAACTATTTATTGGGCATATAAGCCAAATGGACAAACACACATGATAAAAAAACTCTGACAGGTTTCCCGCCGTGGAGGTGCTTTATCAAAGAGAATATGTATATGTATTTTACCTGGTGGTGAAAGTACTGGACCGCTCTGGACAGATAAAACTAGTAACACAGGGTGAGTGCAAAATCTGCTTTTTGTATTTGACATACTATCGTATGCTACAGTATGTCATGATGCATTCCTTGCACCAAGGGCATAGAGAAATATAGAACATCTCCAAGATAGGATGGAGCAGGTCTTGAACACGAAAAGCTGGAGAACCAGATAGTATCCCAGAGTTATACAGGTGGTCCTTGTTATCCGTCGTTTAACTTTACGACAGACGGCATGTCCGACGCGTCACAATGCAACTTATGAGGACGTTTTCCGACACAGGAATGCCTTATCCGACGCTAACCACAGCTGATTAACATGAAACTCACTTTACAACACTTTCACTATCCAACGCTACTTTCCAAAACAGATTCCGTTGGATAACCGAGGATTGCCTGTGCAAGCTTTGGAAACAACACCTTTTCCATGCCGTTCAGCAGCTGTTGATTTATCTGGAAGGGTGAAATAATTATATGCTTTGTGCATTATGTGAAGGTAAAAATGCAGGTGTTTATGTATATTTTTACTTGGATAATAGAAATCCTTGTTGTATGTGATTTTGATCCATTTGCACAAAAGTTATACATCATTTTTATGAACCAGCCTTAGATTTGTACAAAATATTTAAAATCCTCCCAAGTTTCTAATGGGGATAATGAAAAACTACTAACACATCTACAAATGTTGAAGTGAGTGTGTGTGTGTGTGTGTGTGTATGTATGTATATATGTGTGTATGTATATGTATATGTATATAGCACAACAAAAGAAAAGATTGGCGCCAACCTGAACCACTATATATATACCCTCTAAAAGATATAAATAAAACCTATACTATGCACAGTGGAACAAATACAAAATAAAAAATTAATACATTAGAACAATATAAAACATACAAAATGAAGCAAAAAAAAAAGAAAAATGTCCAGAAAAATGTATACTGTATATTAAAAAGTATACAAATCCTAAGAAATACTCCAAATGCTATCCAAAAGAGACTCTGCAGCCCGAATGAAGGGAACACCACTTCCTTGAAGATATCTATAAAAACACAAAAAAAACAGGCGCACTCATAGCGTAAAAAAGTATAACAATAAAGTTTATGGAGTGAAGGATTTAAAAATACACACTCACAAACATAGCTGAATATAAAGCATTTTTGAGTAAAAACTCAGCCTGTCAGACGCAGGAACCCGGTATGCAGGATTTCGTTGTATAATCCCTGGTAAGTCCTGCTGCAGTAGCCCCTCTGTGTCCTTGCAGGGACCGAAATGCACGAGGGACGCTGCCTCTCACTTGCTCCGGCGTCACACAGTGAGTTCTCTGATCCAAATCTCGCGAGAACTCGGTGACGTCAGTGAGTTTCAACCGGAGTGAATTCGCAATGGAAAACGGGCTGGACGGCTGGGCGGCTGAATAAAATGCTACCAGCACAGCAAAAATATGCTGAAGCACATGAGTGGGGTGTAGTAAACGTAAAAACTGGACAGTAACTACCACTGCACTCTCTACACGTTTCGTCTCGAACGAGACTTCATCAGGAGATAATGGCATAGGTAGTGGACGCAGTAATATAGTACGTTAGACCAATCATGGCATAGAAAGCAGTTAATTACTAATAGGATACATGTGATCAGTACAAGGATGAATTTAACCCCTATGTATACTGGAACATATTATAAAATAAGCTAGTTACATTAAACTAATACAATTATACAAAATGACCAAGCATATCAAAGCATGCAATATCATACACTTTAACAAATGAAATAAAAAGTGAAATGCATTTAAGTATTAGATTTGTAGATATAACACAAGAGTTTAGTAGAATATCATTGACAGATGACTTATAAATTAAAGTATTATATAAAACAGATGCTAGTGAAAGGTAGCAATGACCTAAATATAAAGGAGAAGGTGAATTTCTACTAGATATGAGGAGACAATTTTAGTACTAGAGAGACTCAGAGGGATCAAGGTGCAAAAATAGCAAAAATATGACAAGATAACACACAAAGAAGAAGTAAGGGGGGGGAGGGAAAGGGGGAAGAAAGGATGGGGAGGAGGGGGGGAAGAAAGAGGGGCGGGGGGGGGGGGGGAGGGAGGGGAGGGGTAAGGTAGGGGGGTGAAAGATTAATGGAATGGAGGGGAGTGTTAGAGGCAATAGAAAAAAGGGGGGGTGTGTGTGTGTGGAAAGGACACATGGGGGAAGAGGGGAGGGGGGAAGGGTGTGGTAGGAAGGGAGAGGCCGTGAAGGGGAGAGGGACAAAGAGAAAGGAATAGGGAGGGTATGGGAAAAAATATAATATAAAAAAGGATGAAAAATATAAAAATGAATAAATGTGAAAGAAAAATAGGATGTAGTTATAAATGAATGATGAACGAAGAAGGATACTGGACCAATGGTGGTCGCGCAAGCAAAGTCAATGGTACCCATATATATTAAGATACGTACGTAAATGACCATGTTTAAGCCAATGCAAAAGGTGAACATTAAGATGTATATAAATGTGTATACTGAGCCAATGTGGTGATATTGGTGCCCACACGGAGGGAACGAAATAAATCGTTCAACCCAGACCTCCCTGGGAACCCCACACCCCACAATGGGCATAAATAAGCAATTACACTACTGTACTGATGTCTATTGTGTCATTGAGACCCCCCGGAGCCAATGTACCAAGTACATATATCCAGTAGGTCTCCCTGACACACAATTTTTTTAACCTGTCACCCTCCGAATGGGAAGGTGAGATGGCCTCGATACCAAAGATGGACAGAGAGCAGGGCTGAGTTTTTACTCAAAAATGCTTTATATTCAGCTATGTTTGTGAGTGTGTATTTTTAAATCCTTCATTCCATAAACTTTATTGTTATACTTTTTTACGCTATGAGTGTGCCTGTTTTTGTGTGTGTTTTTTATATATATAAATATATATATATATATATATATATATATAAAAATATATATATATATAAAACATATATATATATATATATATATATATATATATAAAACATATATATATATATATATATATATATATAAAACATATATATAAAAAAAAAAAATATATATATATATAAAAATATATATATATATATATATAAAATATATATATATATATATATATATATATATATATATGACACGTGCATGTAACGTTAAATAAAATTGTTAATATATTATGGAAAGTTGAATAATCAAGAATGAATAATAAGTAGCGTAAGACCATAACAAAATAGTACAATGTAGAGTGTTGGATATCTGAATTAAGTTTATTGATATTAGCTCTGACTTAAGTAAATGTACATTAAACATTAACTTTGCTGCCCTTTTTGTTAGCAAAATCACGGACTTCATCTTCCAATTAATTTTTTGCAAAAGCTCATTCTCAATTGAGAGTAGTGCGGGTGAAAATAGTCGTTTCTGCCCCATGGTTTATCTATAGATCTAACTTGGGGGCCTACGATTATGAGAGTGCCCAGGGCCTACAGAGACTTTAATCCGGTCCTGCCAACGCCCCACTCAGGCCCCTTTCTTCCTGCTGCTTTGTTCCCTTTTGGGCTTGTCCATATCCAGGTAGGAACTTTCCCTGTCTTAATGGTTTGTCAGACTTCAGGCATCAGAGAAACCTTCTTCATTGAATTCTAATTCGTTTGTTGGGAAGATGCTGTCTTCGTCCTCATTGTAGTTAACCTCGTCTACGCTGCTGACGTTCACCAGGGTATATTTCTTTACTCTTTGCCTTCGCTTCTTAAACACAAATACACAAATATACTTCTTCCGGACTGTTGCAGGGTACATGCAACTACACACGCGGGTTTCTTGACAAGGCTTATTTATTTAGCCTTAAAAGATATACAGCACACAAAACAAAAATAGCTTTTCATCAGCAACAAAAGAAAAATGGCTTTTCTTCAGCAGACAAACAAAAACAGTTTCTCTTTAGCAGACAGTGTATAAATCAGGCAGTTACCATTTTCTATGCAGGGGACACACAGTTCACAATTCATCTACTTTGCTAATCAGACCTTGTATCAGGAAATCTCTCCAGCAGCTTACTCCTCTCTCCTCAACAGCCAGCTCCATGTGTCTACAGCCTGGGTTTTAACACACCTTGATTAGGCAGCTTGGATCCAACTAATTGTCCTGAGGTTCCCAGCTGAAGTTAACCTAGTCAGTGCTGCACTGCAGACTAGACATAGGTTTTCCAGGCATATAACTGGTGGCTTTTATTTACCCTGTCACAAGGACCAATACAATTAATCATCAGCATTTTAGCATAAACATGCAATGGTTAAAGAAATGGGACAATCTGGGCATACAGTAGTTACCGAGAGGACATTTTTAATTTTTACACAAACACCAGTCAACAATTGCAACTTACAGACATTGACCAACAGTGGCCAAAGTGTAATTTAAAAAGTAGTGTCACTGTGTCTAATTTCCAGAGATCCTAACCTTAATAAAATAAAACAGATAATTGAAGCTTTAAAAAAAAAAAAAAAAAAAAGAGCTTTGCTGTATATTTATCCTCCAACAACAGGAAAGTGAGGGAGTCTTTTCCTAAAATAAATAATGTATTGTTTTGAATAGAAGTGTAGGTGTATTATTGTAAATAAAAAAAGAATTGATACTCCCTCATATCACCCAACCTTGACCATGTTTCAAGCTTTATTGTTATCACTTAATCTCTGATCTGGAATAGCTATATTGATTCTGGAAAACACAGATTTTCATTGGTGTAATACATAGCTTTTGTTGGCCATTTAAACCACCTCTGTAGATCACAACATGCAAAAGAAAAATATAACATCTCATTCTGTGCTATATTTATTCTTATCTCTATTAACTTAACACAAAGCACCATCAGAAGGCCCACTTCTTTCCAGCTTGAACTCAATGCTTTTGACCATGTCTTCCCTACAATCCTAGCAACTCTGTCTCCTACACATAATGCTGATACTGTAATGTATTTGAGCAATAGAGGTGCATTAACCAGATTAACCAGGGCATTTCTTGGATCTCCCATCAGTGCCATATAAATAATTCACAAGTGTCCATTATTTGTCATGCTTTAGTCCAGTGGTTCCAACCTTTTTTTGGTTAAGGAACCCTATAATCAGAGTGTGATACATTGTAAGGAACCCCAAACCTCTCTAATAGCGCATCTGAGATCAGATACATTGTAAGGAACCCCAACCCTCTCTAATAGTGTGTCGTAGATCAGATGCATTGTAAGGAACCCCAACCCTCTCTAATAGCGCGTCTGAGATCAGATGCATTGTAAGGAACCCCGACCCTCTCTAATAGCACGTCTGAGATCAGATGCATTGTAAGGATCCCCGACCCTCTCTAATAGCGCGTCTGAGATCAGATACATTGTAAGGAACCCCAACCCTCTCTAATAGTGTGTCGTAGATCAGATGCATTGTAAGGAACCCCAACCCTCTCTAATAGCGCGTCTGAGATCAGATGCATTGTAAGGAACCCCGACCCTCTCTAATAGCACGTCTGAGATCAGATGCATTGTAAGGATCCCCGACCCTCTCTAATAGCTCGTCTGAGATCAGATACATTGTAAGGAACCCCAACCCTCTCTAATAGCGCGTCTGAGATCAGATGCATTGTAAGGAACCCCGACCCTCTCTAATATACCCAGCGTTGCCCGTGCGTGGAAGGGCAGGGGGCATGGAGTGGAAGGGGGGGCAAAGGCCAGGGAGGGGGGGGGCAAAGGCCAGGGAGGGGGGGGGCAAAGGGCAGGGAGGGGGGGGGCAAAGGGCAGGGAGGGGGGGCAAAGGGCAGGGGGGGCAAAGGGCAGGGGGGGCAAAGGGCAGGGAGGGGGGGGCAAAGGACACACAATCCCCCCCACACACACACACACACAATCCCCCCCCCACACAATCCCCCCCCCCACACACAATCACACAATCCCCACACTCAATCCCCCCCCACACACACACACACACAATCCCCCCCCCCACACACACACACAATCCCCCCCACACACAATCCCCCCACACACACACACTTCCCCCACACACACACACTTTCCCCCCCCCCCACACACACACACACACTCAATCCCCCCCACCCCCCCACACACACACACTCAATCCCCCCCACCCCTCCCACACACACACTCAATCACTCCCCCCCCACCACCACCAACACACACACACACACACACTTAATCAGTCCACAATTTCACCTGGGGGGGCGACATGCTCCGATCCCCCAACCCCCCATGCTGCTGAAAACGGGAAGCAGACAGGAAGAGAAGGAGGGCTTGTCTGTGTGCAGAGAGAAGCCCCGCCCCCTCTGCAAGACACAGACATAGAAGCAGCAGCACGGATCTTCTGGCCCCGCCCCCTCTGCAAGACACAGACATAGAAGCAGCAGCACGGATCTTCTGGCCCCGCCCCCTCTGCAAGACACAGACATAGAAGCAGCAGCACGGATCTTCTGGCCCCGCCCCCTCTGCAAGACACAGACATAGAAGCAGCAGCACGGATCTTCTGGCCCCGCCCCCTCTGCAAGACACAGACATAGAAGCAGCAGCACGGAGCGCCCCCAGGTTTCCCTGCAAGCTGCTCGCGCCCCCCCCCCTACATAATCGTGCGCCCCAAGCTAATGTATGTAACACCCCCCCCCCCCTACCTTGTGTGTGTGTGTGTGTGTGTTTTTGGCCCGTCACTCCGCCTCAGGCCAATGAGAGGTGTGCGGGGGCGGGCGGCCCAAGGGACCAATGAGATTTCCCCTAGGGACACCGGACATCCAGACAGGCATACAGTGCTTTCACTAATATAGTATAAGATACCCTGTTCACTTATGTAACTATGTACTTGTAACCATGTATTATTTGTCATCATAACTCTGTGCCCAGGACATACTTGAAAACGAGAGGTAACTCAATGTATTACTTCCTGGTAAAACATTTTATAAATATAAATAAATAAATCTAAGTCTTATAAATAACTTCAAAGCTAACAATGTAAAATGAGTGCTTCTTCACTATTCAATTCTGCAAACTATAGCTTGTCCGTCCAAACTTCATATCGCTTGCTTTACTCTTGCCCTCACCCTGCACGTGTAGATATAGGAAGATCGTTAGATACTTGTTGCATTGTCGAGCAGGAAGTCCTATTCTGTCTCCATGCCGTAACTTTTTCAGTGCCCTAATAACATACCAGGTACGTCCCGGGCAAATGCTAAATTTTTTATGGTCAGATTGGGCTGGCGTACTGGCCAGCCAGATCCGAACACAAGTAGCGCTCCCGCCACCATCTCTTTCCGGTAACCGTGGTCTGATCGTGTCACGTGACCACTCCAGGAGTGATCACAAGGCGTGGAGGTGCCGCGCGTCTCAAAAGGTTAACAAATAATTTGATTGTAAGATCTGTAGCACAAGGTTTAATTCTGCCTGTAAATTCTGTGTATCTTGTCATTATTACATAGGAAAATATTTGACATAAGCAGAGATTTTTGTACAGGCCTCTGTCTAACCAAATACGAAATAAACACAAACAATGCACTAATAAAGTTCATATCTCTTTAATCTTCTTTGAAATCCATTCTGATTTAACCCTCAAATCTTCTCCTTACATCCTCCTTATAATCCAGTACGGATTGAGCAGCTCTCACTAACGGCTGCTTTCCTGCCATGCCTGCGAGTGACTTTACTGCGCCGGGAAGTCAGCCTGGAAGGTCACTTCTTTCATCAAGTATTCTATTTGCATCCAAAATTGTATGTACATGAAAAATGTGGTCTCGTGTTGCACCTAGCTGCAAACGCAGATGAAATTCTGTAGAAAGTCTGATGCACACTAACCTTTGCAGATGGCGCAGCTATTGCTGAAAAATGGATTGCTTAATAAAGCATATCATCCGACATATTTGCTGCTTGGCTAGCCAAATAGAAGTTGTTTTTTGCACAAATTTCCTTGTCAAATTTGTCAATGTTCATGTCATTTTTGCTTTAGGTCACAAAGCAAGGTGCAAATTCTTGGCATCTTTACTAGTTGCAAGCCAATTTCGGCTATTTCTAACAATGAAGTGATTTTCTCTCGGGGGCTAGCAGGGGCTGGCATTATGGGGATGGAAACAGCCTTGTTGAGCCTTTGGGGGATTTTTTTTGAAAGGGCTAATGTTTACTCCAACCGTGAAAAAAAGAAGGAAAAAAAAAGGCTGCTAAATACACAGCATCCACAAAGGGGATTTGTAACGGGTTGATTTGATTGGAAGCTATTTGTTTAACCCCTTTTCTGCTGGACAAGCTTGAGAGAGGGGGTTAACTCTTTGGCTGCCAGCGAGGCCGGCATAGGTCCCTCTCGCAGCAAAGGGGTAAAGTGCCCTTTTAAAACACAGTTTTCCGTTTTAGGTTTTAAATACAATTATTGTTATTTTATTGCCACAGACCACTAACCTGGCATACTGTACAACAACACTTTACAGTATATAGTTATACAAAGACTGAAACGGCAACAGCAATATATAGCAGCGTGCCACGACGTTAACTAATAGGTAGACAAATAATAGATATATAGAGATAGGGAGATAAATGGATGTTACATAGATAGATAAATCGATAGATTGGTAGATCAATAGATACCTGAATAATACACACTAGCAGAAAAACCATATCCTTTGTTTAGTGCTGGGATATTTATTATAATACATGTTTAGAACACAATATCTGTTATGCAGAGTATGATCCTTTAGCAGGTGTGTTCCCATAGCAGGTTTATAATGCATTCGAATATGCTTTTTTTTTAAAAGGGTCTTGTTTGGTAGCCAGATAGCCGAGGCTGCCTGCAATGCAGCCAGCTCGAGTGATTAATAGCAAAGCCTCTGCCATTTTATTATTAATAGCAGTGTGTTGACTCAATTAAATCCGGCCTGCTTTTTTTGGCAGGCCTTTGCAATTATACATATCA
Organism: Ascaphus truei; assembly: GCF_040206685.1. Classification (NCBI taxonomy): domain Eukaryota; kingdom Metazoa; phylum Chordata; class Amphibia; order Anura; family Ascaphidae; genus Ascaphus; species Ascaphus truei. Next base: position 19,972,883 of record NC_134490.1, on the reverse strand, counting down.
TTATGGGCTGAAGCCCAAATGCATCCTGGGAGTAGCCCAAAACTCCAAATTAACTTTTCTTTTTTTTTTTGTGTGTGCAGGTTGGATAGAATAATGTGATTGTAAACAATCAGGCAGTTTTCAATGATAGAGTGTAGTCAGGCATAGTAAGATGGTAAATGTTATTGTGCAGACTTCGCCATAGGTACAGCATATCTGCAATTATATTAGGCATAATAGAACAAGTGTAAGCCACAGAGTAAGATATTAAGGTAGACGGGGGAGAGTCACTAAGCTTAGATACCGAGTACTATACCGCAATCCTGCGTTAACTGTCATGAAAGTCAATGGCAGTTAACACATGGTCGTGCTGTATCGAAGGTTAGTGAATCCTGGCCTGTGTTTCAAGGCAAGAATGGTGAATTCTGGTGCAAAACAGGTGTTTTAAAGAAAATAAAATCCTGTGGCTTTTAATGGGATGTTTTCCTTGGATTTCAACATGGATTGGATTAACAGGTTCTACCAGAGGGTTTGAGCAGGGTTTATTATTTAAGCACTAATATTAATTTTTATTGCACTTGCACGTATCACTATTGTATGTATTTAAGTTGTTAGCGCCTTATATTCACTTATTCACAATATAATGTTTTCCTTGGACACATGGGGGTCTATGTATCAAGGCAATTTTGGAGCAAAACCAGGGTATTCTCACGCTGTACCTATGTATTATGCACTAATTTTGCCCCGTATGCCCCAGCTTGCACCTTGAGGGTTTATATTATAACGAGATGTATTGCATTCTTGCGGGTTTTGCAGCCTAGAGACTTTGATGCATAACCCGCTATGCAGTCTAACAAATCTATTTACACTATATAGCGACGCTTGCTTAGAAAACTAAAAACATGTAAGCACAATGTAATCCTATTCAGTTAAACAGTCTAGGAAAAAAAAAGGTTTATATTTTAGTCCTCTGGCTATGACTTGAGCTATGTGGATACAGTGGTGTGAAAAAGAAAGTACACCCTCTTTGAATTCTATGGTTTTACATATCAGGACATAATAACAATCATCTGTTCCTTAGCAGGTCTAAAAATTAGGTAAATACAACCTCAGATGAACAACAACACATGACATATTACACCGTGTCATGATTTATTTAACAAAAATAAAGCCAAATGGAGAAGCCGTGTGTGAAAAACTAAGTACACCTTATGATTCAATAGCTTGTAGAACCACCTTTAGCAGCAATAACTTGAAGTAATCGTTTTCTGTATGACTTAAGCAGTCTCTCACATCGTTGTGGAGGAATTTTGGCCCACTCTTCTTTACAATGTTGCTTCAGTTCATTGAGGTTTGCGTGCATTTGTTTATGCACAGCTCTCTTAAGGTCCCACCACAGCATTTCAATCGGGTTGAGGTCTGGACTTTGACTGGGCCATTGCAACACCTTGATTCTTTTATTTTTCAGCCATTCTGTTGTAGATTTGCTGGTGTGCTTGGATCATTGTCCTGTTGCATGACCCAATTTCGGCCAAGCTTTAACTGTCGGACAGATGGTCTCACATTTGACTCTAGAATACTTTGGTATACAGAGGAGTTCATGGTCGACTCAATGACTGCAAGGTTCCCAGGTCCTGTGGCTGCAAAACAAGCCGAAATCATCACCCCTCCACCACCGTGCTTGACAGTTGGTATGAGGTGTTTGTGCTGATATGCTGTGTTTGGTTTTCGCCAAACATGGCGCTGTGCATTAAGGTCAAATATCTCCACTTTGATCTCGTCTGTCCAAAGGACATTGTTCCAGAAGTCTTGTGGTTTGTTCAGATGCAACTTTGCAAACCTAAACCGTGCTGCCATGTTCTTTTTAGAGTGAAGAGGCTTTCTCCTGATAACCCTTCCAAACAAACCATACTTGTTCAGTCTTTTTCTAATTGTACTGTCATGAACTTTAACATTTAACATGCTAACTGAGGACTGTAGAGTCTGAGATGTAACTCTTAGGTTTTTTGAAATTTCTCTGAGCATTGCATGGTCTGACCTTGTGGTGAATTTGCTGGGACGTCCACTCCTGGGAAGATTGGCAACTGTCTTGAATGTTTTCCACTTTAGAATAATTTTTCTCACAGTAGAATGATGGACTTTAAATTGTTAGGAAATAGCCTTATAACCCTTCCCAGATTGATGGGCAGCAACAATTGCTTCTCTAAGATCATTGCTGATGTATTTCCTCCTTGGCATTGGGATAACACACAGCTGAATGCTCCAAACCAGCAAACTGCTAAAACTTTGGCTTTTATAGAGGTGGTCATACTTGCTGATGATCAATTAATCAAGGGCATTTGATTAGCAGCACCTGTCTGCTACTTAGCATCTTAATTCCTATGGAAGCAGTAAGGGTGTACTTAGTTTTTCACACATAGCTTCTCCATTTTGGCTTTATTTTTGTTCAATAAATCATGACACAATGTAATATGTCATGTGTTGTTGTTCATCTGAGGTTGTATTTACCTAAGTTTAAGACCTGCTAAGGAACAGATGATTGTTATTATGTCCTAATATGTAAAACCATAGAATTCAAAGAGGGTGTACTTTGTTTTTCACACAACTGTGTGGGTGTGTGGGTGTGTGTGTGTATATATATAATAAAAAATGAATAGACCATACCATTCTGTGGCTAACGAAATGCTTTTATTTATGCGAGCTTTCGAGATACACTGATCTCTTCTTCCGGCGATGTCACAATGGATAAAGCAAGAAAGGTTTTTACTTAAAAACTGCGCATCCTGGAATGTACCTTGCTGAAGTGTGTGTGTGTGTGTGTGTATATGTATATGTATGTGTGTATGTATATGTATATATATATATATGTATGTGTATGTGTGTGTATATATATATAAATACATATACACACACACATATACACTAACCATGCCTTATATAACTTCCATATATACGTGTGTGTGTGTGTGTGTGTGTGTGTGTGTGTGTATGTATGTATGTATATATATATATATATATATATGTATATATATATATTTTTATATATATATATATACACACACACACACACACACACACACATACACACACACATACACATACACACACTAACCATGCCTTATATAACTTCCAATCTACGTTGTGGCATCTGAAGCCCAGAGATAAGGTGACATCAAAAATCACAAGGAGAAGTGGGATTCTACCCAGATTCACCCATCATTCCCACTGCAACCCTCTTTATCCTTGGTGAGACGTGGTGCAGCATGATAGGAAAAGCCTTAGCATTCAGGCACTCCGATTTATTAGTCTCTATGAAAGTACAGTATCTAAGGAAAGGTAAGTCTGTACCCAGTGACCAGGACTTCAGTGTCGTACAAGTGACTCCGAGTACATAAACAAATCTTGTTAAATGTCACCCTGCGTTTCCCTGTAATACGATTTAAATTAATAACACAAATTTCCAGGAGTACGAAAAGCCCGAATCTCGTCACCACTCTGCCTAGTACAATCAATCAGGCAGCTTCCTGATTCATGCTGTAATTATACTTCCTTTCCAGCCACATGCGACCACACTCGCACAGTTTATGTTTAATTCTGGAGATACCACTGATTACCTGCATGGGAAACAGAATATAATCATTATCACTGCATACCACAAGACGCTATACACTTTTTTTTTTCATGGATTTATTTATTGCTACAATGTTACAGAAATAATATGCAGCTACACATACATGAACATCACCGGGTGTTATGAAAATTGCATAAGCCTTCTATGTGCAATGGCAATAAAATGGCATGGTCACGCTCCCATCTGGTTTTATTATTTATTTTGCTTCAAACAAAAACAGTTAAACAGCCTTAATGAATTAAACAAAAGTTAGTTCTATGTAAAGATTCAATAATGGGTTGTTCAAAACCCATCCGATAGCTGTGAGAAACAGAGCAAGAATTCAAGATTAGTTTTATAAATCATGAATTGCTTCACCTTAGAATCTTATCAAATGTAACATCACACTACTGATTAGTTATTCTTTTGGTAGTAGTAAGTAAGATCATCCTAAACCGATGGATTTTCTAAGAAGTTCAAGATTATATTAATTCTTTTTAAAGCCACTTCTAATTCCTGATTATAATTCAATTGAGACGGAAGTGTCCATTTCAGCCGGTTTCAGACGAAAATCCCTAATGACGTGTAACCCCTCTATTTGTATCTCTCAGACTTATGACTATTGCTGAGGCGGGGGCCTGAGTCCCTATTGATAACTAACTGGGCCACATGTGGCCAACAGTCAGAAGGCAGGAAGAGTACAGACACGGTACACGGATGATACCAGAAGTTTAATTAACCACTACTAACATGGGTAACCTGTGATCCTCAACCAAGGATCACTATAGACAATATGCAATGTAACACAATCCCCAATGCCGCTGTGTGGGTGTGAATCAGTGTCAGTGGTGCATTAGCCACCCAATTCTGGCTATGTTGGCTTGTGATGGAGTCAGCACACGGTGGGAGCTCAAGGTGTACAAACTGTTGCAGGCCTGTACTTTGAAAAGGGTGCTTCAGTACCACCGTGCTTTTATAGTCATTGAGGGTCCTCTCCAATGACGCTTGAACTCTCAATCATGTCTTGGCTGTAACTCTCTGCTCCTGCTATCACGTGCACTCTCTCCACTTCTCGACCGGACCTGATAGCCCTCAGGTCCGAATAAATCTGATCACAACATAGCCGCTCCCTTTTTAAAGGCTCCTCTCCCTCCTCTTAGTCCCTCCTCTTCCATGGCCGTTATTATTTGCCGCTCTCATGTCCATTACAATCACATGTCCAGAGCACATTGGAGAAGAACCTGTCAGGGGCAATGTGACTGTGTGTGGAGCTCATCACACAGGGGATTACATCCTCCCCCTGCTAAAATGTTGATGTCCCATCAACCAGGTTAACGTACTTGTGGTACATTACATGTCTCCCTAACACATAGGTACAGTGGAACACACACATACAATTTTTACAGATTGCAGTACGGTTACACCACATGGTCCCACAGCTCCCCGTCTTACCTATCTCTAGGGTCATAGGTACTACCCATTTTGCCACACTAACCATGGGAATCTCTGTCGACACCACAGAGAATTGTATGTCAGTCTTATGGGGGTCTAGTCTTCCTCTTAGGACGTGGCGAGTACACCTGGGGTACTACTGTCACTTCTCCATGCCTTTCAGTTGATCCACATGGTACGGGTGGATCGTGCTCTGCAGACCCTACACTTGATGGGGACTCATAACTATCTTGCACTCAGGGCCACCAACAGAAATCGTGGTGCCCAGGACAAACATTTTAAGCAGTGCCCTCCCGTGTCGGCGGTATTGCGAGTTGCCCCCCCCCCCCAATTTCACACCTCACGAGCCCCCTCTCTTTCCCCCCCCCCCTCTTCCCATGTATTTCTCCCCCTTCCATCTCACCCCCTCTCACTCTCCCGCCTCGCATGTATTTCTCTCCCCAGTGTCTCACTCTTACTCCCTCTTTTCTTCACTCTCTCCTCTCCCTCCGTCAATTATCCCATGCTCACTCATTCCCCCCCCCACACAATTCCCCCACAAGAAATATACTAAAAAACTTCCCATCCCCAATGCAAAAAAAATCCTACCCCCGAATTCATACCAAAAAAATTCCCACCCCCCAAATATATACAAACTCCCTCACCCCACCAAATGCATACAAACAACCCACCTACCCAATACATATAAAAAAAAATACATATAACCCCCCCATACATACATACATACATACATACATACATACATACATACATACATATACACACATATATATATATAGCAAATGGAAATATTACTGTATGCTTATATGCATGTCTTAGACAGGTCTGCAACCCTGCCTTTCACCATTATCACCCAGCACACAGCGCTTCCACTGCAGCAAAGGATTCTGGGACATGACATGCAAATGAGCACACAGTGCCATCTTTTGCATCAAAACCATTTAACATGGTCCCCTATAAGCTTAAGCTTGCTGCATTTCTCAGCTTTGAGCACAGCATGGGTTAAGATGCATAGCCAGTAAATCCACCCACACAGACAGCCGTTTCAACCTAGTCACATATATATACATATATTGCCGACCTGAGGAAGAGAGGAGAACTCTCGAAAGCTTGTCCTATGACATAAATTGTTAGTCCAAATAAAAAAGGTATCACCTAATACTGAAGAACTCATTTATTCTGCTATATATATATATATATGTATATACTGCATATACGTGGTCCGGGATGTGCTATCTGCCGCCATTCCAAAACACAGGTCGATGGGTAATCGAACTTCCCATCCAAACATCAAGTAGTTGGGCGCATACCCTGTAGAGTCATTCCGGGTGCAGTTAAATGCATATACCCGCTGGTGCACATGCTGGCTCCATCGTTCCTTCCCTTGAATATTTAATGTGCCCAACATGTTCAATAGGGTCTTATTAAATCTCTCAGGTTGAGGATCCCCCTATGGGTGATACGGAGCTGTTCATGATTTTTTTTATTCCACAGAGGTTCCTTGATGAGTCGGCTTTCAAAATCCTGCCTTTGATCGGAATGTATTCTAGATGGCAATCCATAATGGACAAAGTACTTGTCCAACAGCACCTTGGTGACAGTAGTAGACCATTGATCCTTTGTTGGGAATGTTTGAGCATACCAGGTAAAGTGGTTCGTGACCACTAAGATATTACTGATATTCTTTCTGTCATGTTCTAAGGACAGGAAGTCCATGCAGACCAAATCCAGGGAGCCACTGCTGGTGATATTTGTCAATGAAGCACTCCTTGTAGGCAAAGTCTTTATAGGTACACACCTTCCACAGTTCGGTCTTTTACTAATCCTAAAGTCTTGTCCGTGCCCTGGTGGCCATGATCATCATAGAGAGAATAGAGTACTATCGGCCTATACTCGGCCTATACTTGTGAGGAAGTACCAATTGCTCAGTTACGGTTGTTGTGAATTCTTTGCGACTGAACATCACCCTGCTCTTGATCATCAGATTAGGCCATTACTTTGAGGAGTCGACTTTCAGGGTGCATTCCGATGACCGTCTTGGACGATTTCTGGTTCCTCAAGGCTGACCATACTTCCTTCAAACTGGGGTCTGTCTGTTGGGCTTGTGCTAGATCCTGTCGGTTTAACCGAGGTAACCCCTCCATAGTTAACTCTTCAGGGTCAGAGTATACTAGGGGTACGGTGTTGGGGGATATTCCCAGATTGTCAGCCCCTCAGTTTATTTTTTCTGTTGTGGTCCATCTTGGCATCTCAATTTTCTTACTACAATGCAGCCATTTCTTCCCATTGTCCATCCATACCTTGAGTATCTCTGTGAATTCAAGACAGTGCATCAGCATCAATGTTTTGCTTCCCTCGTCTATATTTCAGGCTGAAACTGTAGGTAGCCAATGCCGCTAACCATCTGTGACCAGTGGCATCCAACTTTGCTGAAGATAGAATGTAAGTAAGTGGGTTGTTATCTGTGTGCACTACAAAGGTTGACTCCATACAAACAGTCGTGCAGCTTTTCCACCACTACCCACTTTAACGCCAAGAATTCAAGGTTGTGCACTGGATAATTCCTCTCTGAAGGCGCCAACCCCGACTCATGAATGCCATGGGTCTCAGCCCCTCAGGGTGCTCCTGATATAGTATTGCTACTAGCCCATCTAGGCTGGCATCTACATGAAGCACATAGGGTTTTTGTGAATCAGCAAACATTAGTACTGGCGCATTAGTAGACGGGCCTTTATAGCTTGGAAAGCCTCTTTGCACTTTGAAGTCCACCTGTCTCCAAATGGCTTGTTCATTTTGAAATAGTCTTGACTGGTGGCTCCAACAGCTGTACTGCATCCTTTGTGGCAGGTAACCTTTTTGTTAATTGCGTCAATGGCTGTACTATAGCTGAGAAATTATTCACGAACCGTCTGCAATATCCACAGAACCCCACAAAGGATTGCAGTTCTATCAGTTGTTTGGGCCTAAATCAGGATGCAATGGCCTCTAATTTAGAGGCGTCAGTAGCCACTCCTTTTTCATTGTGCCCCACATACGTGACAGACGTCCGGCAGAACTGACACTTGTCCAGTGATAATTTTAAACTACTCTCGCTTAGCCAATCTGGTACCTTCATCAGGCTTACCTCGTGTTCTTCCAAGGTCTTTCCAAACATTATTAGGTCATCCAGATATACCAGTACCTCTAGCAGATGCATATCCCCTACAATGCGTTACATGAGTCTTTGAAAAGTAGCTGGCGCCCCTAACACTTGGGGCATGCGCTCAAATTAGAAGGCATATAAAAGTGGTATTTTCTTTATATTGTTTGCACACTGGGATCTGGTAATATCTGCTACTGAGGTCCATAAAGGAAAACAATTTGGTACCGGTGAGACAATCCGATGTATCCTCTATACGCGGCATTGTATATTGCTCCAAAGTGGTCCTTTAGTTCAGCGTGCGGTAATCAATGCACATTCCTACCACCCCATTTTTCTTCTGGGCCACCACTATGGGTGATGCGTATGGGCTATGGGATTCTGAGATTATGCTGTCCCCCGTTAGTTCCTGTAGATGTCATCTCACATCTTCCACATCAGCTGGGGCCAATCTACGTGACCTGAAAGGGTGCTAGCCTCATGAAGGCGCTGTGACGATGTGCTCACCACAAACAAGATGTGACCACATCTTGGGTGGGGTAATGTATATAACGCCAACCCACAGCCACGTGGGCGCGCCTGGAGTGTAGAGTAGTCGAGGTAGCCCAGTCAGGGTAACAGAAGTGAGAATAGTCTTGATACTTGCTGGGGTCAGTAGTGGAGAGGTACGGATCATTGAGGGTGCTTTAGCCGAAGGCAGGATTGGAGAGATGCGGATGGTCAAACGTAAACCGGGTCAGTAAAGGAGAAAAGCAGAGTTCGAATACAGGTAGGGTCAGGCAACAAGACAAGGCAAACAAAGCTGGAACAGAACAGACTGTGGAGAAGCACATGCACAAACAGAGATTATGCTCAGCCGATGAGCCTCTGGCACTGCAGAGTATATATAGGGAGTAGTGACCAATCACTGAGCAGGATTCTGATAGGAAGCTCAGCGGCAAGAGGCAGGTGTGCAGAGTCTTCCTGATGAATTACTAAAGGGAAACAGGTGTGTGCTGCACACGTGCAGTACACGCGTGTCGCCTGCTGATGTCACCACGGGAGGGAACCGGGAGGCGGAGCCAGAATTTAGGTTCGCGCGGGCTGCGCGTGCGCTCCTAAGATGATGACAGGCCTCAGGGTGAGGTTTGGGAGCGGTGCTGGTAGCTGGACGTGTGGAGGGCAAGTTTTGGTTGCGCTGAGCGAGCGGCGCCTCACGGATCCTTACAGGCACATCTGGTGTTCCACTCCATGGGCTTTTCCTACATCCCACTTTTGAGTGAAGAAAACCTCCAGTCTACAAACATTGCAGCCATTTCTTCCAATGTTCTGGTGCAGGACTGTCTCCAAAATTGAACATAGCTGGGGTCAACCTGCGGTCAATCTGTCCCTTTGTGATTTTCTCGTCCTTGTGGAGCCCATCACTTTGGCACTGTACAGGTGAGTCACCACCATGCCTCTTCGTATCTACACATCATGCGGTCTAGTTTCTTACGTCTACTACTAGTGTGTCCATTTTTCCCATTTATATGGACAGCATCCCGGCCTTTACCAATAGCCCTCCAGGATATTCTTCATGGGGTGAACTATCTAATCAGAACACAGAGAACACTGTATGATGTATAGACACAGAGCATACAGATAAGGCCCTATTGATGCACTCAAAATCTGAGGGGTAAGTCACCCTAGTAAACAGCAACAACACAGGAATAATCTGAACCAAACCTATAAATAGTGTTTGAGTATGCTTTATTAATGTTGGTTAAAAATGGTACCAGATTAAATGGTGAATGGAATGGACCGAATACAAATGGTGCTATTAGGGCAAATTGCCAAATAGTTGATCCAAAATAGTAGGAAAACTAAACAAATACACTATAAATTACAGGTAGCATACAGTCAATGCCTATGGTGTAAGGCAGTGAAGGCTAACTGAAATGGATGACGTCACTGGAGCACTATATAAAATATATACATCCACTAGAGGCAGTTCAATGTGTGTAATTGCTAGCTAACTGTATACCACACGTCAATGATGGGGTAGAAAGTGAAACAGTGGCAATGGTGATCATTAGTAACACACATAGATATTAGTACAGCTGACATGCATAGATCGTTAGAACAATGGTGGTGTGAGCCCCACAAAACCTGTCCCTGCTAGTTAGTAACTACACATAGGGATAGAAAATTCGGGAAAGGGGTACCCTACACACCAATATATGTTGACCCTGTGAGGAGAGAACAATATAAGTAGGATCGTGTAACCCACTAGCTCTGACCCTCAATAACATACCCCTACAGCACACGGAAAGAGAGAGGGGGAGTTGGAGGACAGAAAAGAGGGAAAGATGGCCCTGTAAACTTATCTGTGCTGGCCCTGGGTACACGATCCTAACGGTCAGCCTGGAAAGGTGCCTCGTGGAGTGCGCAGCTGAAGGGAACTCTGGCGTGGGCACGGTGAGGTCAGTGAGGTCGGCTAGAGGCTGCAGGCATCCATGCTTGAAAGCCTCTAGTGGATGTATATATTTTATATAGTGCTCCAGTGACGTCATCCATTTCAGTTAGCCTTCACTGCCTTACACCATAGGCATTGACTGTATGCTACCTGTAATTTATAGTGCTTTTGTTTAGTTTTCCTACTATTTTGGATCAACTATTTGGCAATTTGCCCTAATAGCACCATTTGTATTCGGTTCATTCCATTCACCATTTAATCTGGTACCATTTTTAACCAACATTAATAAAGCATACTCAAACACTATTTATAGGTTTGGTTCAGATTATTCCTGTGTTGTTTCTGTTTACTAGGGTGACTTACCCCTCAGATTTTGAGTGCATCAATAGGGCCTTATCTGTATGCTCTGTGTCTATACATCATACAGTGTTCTCTGTGTTCTGATTAGTCTCCTTGCCCTATTGCACCAGTCTGATTCAGTGATCCTAGTGGTCACACTAGGTTGAGCGGGTGCAACCCCCCTATTGCTCTCTGGTGAACTATCTATCATGATAGTTTTCCTTCTTCATTTTGCTGAAGTGTCACTTTTACAGTTATCCTCTGTACACTGTTGGGGGGCACTTGCACAGGGTGGGATCCTGCCCACGTGACCTCCCCCAAGGGCCCCTCACCCTGAGCCCTGTATTTCTTCTCCATTCACTGGTACGCCTTCAACCACAAGGGATGGATGGTCAATGTCCGACCAAAAATATTAGCATTCATGCCAATTATGGTTCCAGTTTCTTCCTTGCTGCGGACTTCAAGGCATATGAGGGCCACCACCATCAACGGTCCTTTACTTCAGTTATTTTCTTTCGAAACTCGAGCTTCACCACTACATAAACTAGATAAGGGTCGCTGGCGTCACTGAGGTCACAAACAACCAAGCCCTCCAATGGTTGCAACAGCAGATTCTTTAGGTACCGATCGTACCAGGATTTAAAAATAATGGATACCTGTAATCCACTATTCAAGAGGACGTTACATACTTGTCCCTCAATCTTTGCCTTCACTCATGCTGATGACCCCAGCAGTCCCCGTGGTAAATTGGAGGTAGAATGATCTCTTGCTGGTTTCATTTTGTATGGAGCCTTTCTGCACCCGGGGCCCAGTATGCTCCTTCACTGGGTCCCGAGGTCGTTTCCCGAAGCAAAACGAGAGCGGATGAACTCCTTCACCACCTGAGGTAGATTCTCTATTCCGGCAATGACTTGTGTCCTGGTAGTGTCCTTCTTCCCCACATCTATACACATCTAACAGAAATTCGGCCTCTGGTTTCTGGATCAAGATTTCTCCACTGCTTCCTCCCTCATCTAAGGGTTTTCTTTCTATGAGGTGACCATTGTGCTTCTCCTCGATGTTCCTCGCGAATATTCGCCGTAGCCACTTTTCCCACTCACATAGTGTTACTTGGCCCGTGCTCATAGCCCGCGTCAGTCCTTCCTCGACGGACCAGACATCAGCCACCCTATTGCCGATCCCCTATTCAGCCACCCTATTGCCGATTAGGTTCCCCTCCAAATAAGAGACAGGGGATGACAAAAAAGAAAAAAGCGCAAGGCCCATAGAGTAGTAAAGTTAGGTTTACAAGCAATTAAAAACGATTATAAATACTCACAGCAGGGTAGTTGGTACAGACACTTCAGTACTAAGAGTGACAGCAGGAACAGAGGTACTTAGAGCGAGATCTAAGAAAGATGGAGTTTTTCCACCCACGAAAGACAAAGGGGCCCCACGGAATACCAGAAGAGGTAAAAGAGGGGGGATCAAGAGACAGAAGAAGGGACACATTTGGTTCCCCACAACAGAGACACTAAGAGAAGTGGGAATATTTAACCTGTCCTCCAAAGTTCTAAATAGTGAACACATGTATGTTTTAAAAAAAGGGTTGTCCTTTGCACCCTCGAGCAAACCAAAATGGTTTGATCTTTTTATCGATTTAAAAAAATTCATTAGAAAGATGACACTAAAACGTCACTATTTTGAACTAAAGAATTTTAATATTAATAATGGAGATAGTATTGTGGAAAATGACATTTTAAATTTAACATATCATGACTTAGACAATTCCCTATTAGATCTAGAAGAAATCACTATTCATGATTTTTCATCAAATGTTGCCATTACAAATCCTATAGAGGCTGAAATTAAACACACGGGTTTTAGACCAAAGTCTGTTTTTAACCCTGTCCAATCCAAGGGGACATTTTTAGATACTTACTTTGCATTGGTTTATAGAGATTTTAAGTTAATGAGTGAGCAGGATTTTTACATTAAAAATATAAAGAGTAATTCATTTAAATGGGAATTACAAGCCATAGATGATCTCAAAAATGATACCAGTTTAGTTATTAAATAGGCGGATAAAGGGGGAGGCATAGTGGTACAAAATAGGGAAGATTATATTTTAGAAGGTTTACGATTAATTAATGATACCACCACTTATCAACTGCTCAAAAGGGATCCTACAGGAGATTTTAAAACTGACTTAGAAACCACGTTGAAAGAGGCTCTAGCAGTGGGTATACTCAATAAGAAGGAGTATGGTTATCTTTCAATAACTCATCCCAAAATTCCTTTTGTGTACCACTTGCCCAAAATACATAAAAACTCTATCCAACCACCGAGCAGGCCTATAGTGGTGGGTATTGATAGTCTAACTTCCCACCTGTCTAAATATGTGGATTCCTTTTTAAAAGAGTACGTAGTTCAGCTCCCTTCCCATATTAAAGAAACCACACATGTACTCAATTTTATTCAACAAGTTCAGTGGCAACAAGAATTTATTTATGTTACATGCGATGTGGAATCCTTATACACCAACATATCACATATTGACAGATTGTTAGCAATAGATCATTTTTTAACTGGGGATGTATCCATATCTGCCACACAGAGAGAATTCATTTTAGATTGCGTACAATTCATATTAACAAGGAACTATTTTAAATTTCAAGACTCATTTAATCTTCAAAAAAAGTGAACAGCCATGGGGACATCCTTCGCCCCCAGTTACGCAAACCTTGTGATGGGGTACTGGGAGGAATTGTGTATTTGGAACAATAATCCCCATTGGCTAACCTAGTTTTATTCAAGCGCTTCATTGACGATATTCTAATTATATGGAAAGGCAGCATATCAGAACTAGAAGAGTTTTTAGGATATATTAATTCCAATTGTTTTAGTTTAAGATTTACGCATGATTTTAGTCCGACGAACATAGTGTTTTTAGATTTGGTACTAACAAGCGATGTTAATAATGAGATTGTTACCACCACTCATTATTAAAAGGTAGATAGTAATACATTTTTGGATGCTGCCAGCAACCATCATCCTAGATGGATTGCCAACATTGCTTATAGTCAATTCTTAAGAATTAGGCGTAATTGTAACAAAAGGGAAGACTTTATTAAACAATCAGTATTATTAAAAACCAAATTATTAAGTAAAGGTCACAATGAACATAATATACAACAGGCATATCAGAGAGCCTTGAATACGGAGAGATCACTTACACTAAAAAAGAGCGTTAAGAATAAAAATAAACAGGATGGTCAGGATGCATTATTTATCACTCAATTCAATGGAGCATCCACACAAATAAAAAACATAATGAGTAGACATTGGGATATATTAAAATGTGACCCTCTATTAGCGCCATTTATCCCGGATAGACCTAGAGTAGTGTACAGAAGAGCTCGGACCTTTAAAAACATATTAGCACCTTCTAAACTAAGGAAATCTAAGACTCTTTGTAATACTAACTTAGTGTCTTCTAAAACTGTGGGCAACTATTGTTGTGGAGGCAGGTGCATTACGTGTAAGCACATAAATATTGGGGCTGTTTCAATTATATCAAAACACTCATATAAATTATATCCGATAAAAGATTTAATCAACTGCAAAACGACACTTGTAGTATATTTATTAGAGTGTGAGTGTGGTCTGCAATACATAGGTAGAACCAAGAGAAGTCTAAAAAAAATGCTTTTTAGAACATAGGAATAACATTTTAAAAGGATTAATGACTCATAGTGTCCCTAGACATTTCCTTTATAAACACAATAAGGATCCTGCTAAATTAAAGGTTACAGGAATAGAATACATTGAGCCCAATGAACATGGAGGGGACAGGGTGTTAAGGTTGAGACAGAGAGAGACCTACTGGATACATCGGCTTAACACCATGTCCCCTAATGGGCTCAATGAAGAAATCGATATGGCTGCATTTTTATGATCGAATAAACAAATAAATTTTAGAATATCACCAATATAGATAGAATTTTTACATAATATAAATATTTAATTATATTAATATGTGTTCTAACTGTGATGTAATTGTAACTGTCTTTTACATAATATAAATATTTAATTATATTAACATGTGGTCTAACTGTGATGGAATGGTAACTGTTTTCAGTGTTCACAGAGATTTTAACGTAGTCTATTTTTAATTGGCAAATTAAACAAGAATTTTTAAACATTGAATTTATTATTCCGTTTTTTGCCACTTTCTCTTCTTTCCATTTTTACCATTTACTAATTGATAATTCAATAAAGTTAATCCTCGTTTTATTTATGCATATATTCTTATGAGGACACTGGAAACATGTACTAAATTGGCACTGATGTAATTGATTGATTGCATTTAAAATTAATTAATGCAGTACATATATGACCATGACTTGAGCAACCAGCAATGAAAGTGCCCCTGACGAAGAGGACAGAGTCCTTGAAACGCGTAGGGCGGACATTGCTCTGGTTGCTATTGATGGTTGGGAGCCTACGCTAAGCTACTGAGGAGACGCAGATGGCAGAGTTCCCTGACCGCCGAGCTTGGAGAGGGAGCTAGTGACTGCCCGTAGTCCAACCTCCGATCGATGACACGCGCCGGCGTCACGAGTCACCTGACGCGGAAGTGGACGAGATCGCCGATCGAAAGAAGGAGAAGGGCTGAGATTCACCTAACCCGAACAAGCAGACGAACAAAGTATCTCTGTTCCTGCGGTCACTCTTAGTACCGAAGTGTCTGTACCAACTACTCTGCTGTGAGTGTTTATAACCGTTTTTAATTGCTTATAAACCTAACTTTACTACTCTATGGGCCTTGCGCTTCTTTCTTTTTTGTCATCCCCTGTCTCTAGTTTCTCCTGGTCCCGAGGTTGGTTCCAGATGTAAAGAGGCTGCATACCCATTTTTTTGCGAATCAAGATTGGACTCTTTATTTGGGAACACTATATGTGGAAATCTTCTAGATATTAAGTATCAATTTTTAACCCTTTTGTTTTAAGCTATTGTTCTATTTTCACTGTGTCAATCCCTTCCCCCTTTTTTATATGTCATTGTATGTATATCAATTTTATAAGTAAGAGCGCCGGTGGACACAGTTGATAGCAGAGGGGTCAATACCCACCTGTCCTTGACTGTGTCGAACTTATTCATTAACCATATTAGTCCCCTCCAAATAAGCAGAGAACCCTCTGTTACAATAGCTGTTGAAAAAGGAGAAAGATTTAATACTGAAAAACAAATCAAACAGTGTATGTCATTTCATTAGAACGGTTTCTTTTTAATTATGTCAAGACTTATTGGATTCTGCAGATCCTAATAATATGAGAGCAGAATCCAGGATCATTAGAATTCCTCGACTTTTCTCGTTCGCCGACATACAGTAAGTCTTGCATACTTTCAACGGGGATTGTCATCTTGAAAGAGTCAAATGTTAGGAGCTCGGTCTAAAAGTTCAGATTTTCTCTTCTGCAGCTCCTTTTATACCCCTTTGAGTGGTCATAATCCTACCCTCATCACTAGGATTTATGAGTCATACTATGTCAGATGACGCTTCTAGTAAATTCTGTAACTGAGGAGTGGCCAAACACCTGCCTACTTACTTTAGCAACATTGAATTAGATACCTAAATTAGCTACATGGCATTAGCTATATTTAAATAAGGCCTTACTTTAACATTAACCTACTAACTTCCTATTATTAACCACTTATAGTGGAAACTATAAATCCTATTAGGGGGGGAGTTACATTTATTTTACCTCGTAAACTATTAAGAGTGTTAGTTTGGGCCTGAAGCATTTGAGAGGTTATCATCCCTGGAATAAATTTGACCTTTTTCTGTGAGGTCAAAAGTGGACTATCAGGTCAAAAGTGGACTTTCATGTCCAGATTTATGGACCAAATCAGCAGCCGCTGTGGATGAATTGCCATCTGGGCAAAAGAGATAAGGATAAACGTTACTATTCCCCAACTGCGGTAAACCGAAAATGTGAGTCTTCCCAAACTCAGACCGACGTTCAATGTTTTCAGGGCTGAATGAGCTAGACTGATGCTCATCGGCAAAATAAATTTGCTCATATCCCAAAAGAACGGGTGAAATATGGCGTTAGCTCGAGGAATGTATTTCCCAATCTAATACATGAGGTGTCTCTGAATCTGTACATCAGGCCTCACACGTTAACATAAAACTGCACACTTTGCACTTTCACACACATTCTTGCTCAGAGAATTATTGGAGTTCGTTTAAAATGATTCCCCTGGAATCTTGACGGTTGTGATGCAGAGCTACGAAAATGTCCTTTCCTAAAATGTAAAATATGTTATCACTTGTTTTTCCGTAGAACAGAATATGAGAGCAAATGGTTTGGTCCTGTCCACTTTTATCTATTGCGTCAGCTCATACACACTGATTTCTTTCCCTGTTCCATTTGTTGTATGTCTGTGAGTGTTTCATACTTGTGTGTTTGTGACATGTCTGTCATGGTGAAATCTCTTTGATTAATAGCTATCCTTTTCTTTCCTTGGCAATGCTAACATGGGCATGCTGTAGGCGTTAGCTTAACAGCACTGGGCCTGTCAGTAAATCATCACTCAGTTACTTCTTCTGATTCAGGTCCTCATTTGACAGTCGACAGCACGAGACAGACTGTGCCGTGCTGGTCCCATCTGCAAGCCTCCTGGACAGAAGCTTTATCTCCCCTTATAAAATAGCGGAGCCCATGACAAAAGAGTTAATCTCTCCCTGCCTTTGTTTCTCCCTCTCCCTCTCTCTCCAGCTTCTCTCTGTGTACAGCAGGGCTAAAAGAAGGACAACATTAGATCCATCAACGTCAGCTGATTTCCGCACATCAGCACATTTCTGGGGTTTATTGCGGAGAAGTCCATTAGCGGCATCCGAACTGCACACATATTGTATAGATGCAACTGACTAGCAGCCTCTGGACTGCTGAGGAGCTCAGGGTTTTGCTGACCAGTCCTTATATTTTATTATAGTCATGAATGAAGCCTCCACAGTTTTAAATGTCTAGGAAGGGAGTCATCAAAACACGAGCTGCGCTGTCGCGGACGAATTGGTGATTCCTGCCATTAAAGTCAATGGCAGATATTGCTGATTCGTCTGCAATAGCGAGGATTGCGCTTTGATAACTCCCTGCCACAGGCCCATATTTACTAAGTGATGCTTTGGAAGACACCTTCAGGTCCATCCATGGCACAAAACTTGGAGCATTGGCCGAGAATAAACATTGATGCAAAAAGAAACACAAGGTGAAAATGACACAATTTTTGTCAATTTTGCTCCAAATTGTACCCAATACATCCCGTCTGAGGTCGGATCTGGCATCAACCTCTACCACCCTCAAACATTTTGCTGAAATAGATATACGTTTAATAAATGTGATATTCATGCTAATAAATGGTAAGTAATTGTTAGATATACAGTAATACAGTATATATCCTATTTGCTGTGTGCAGAATCCCACTGTATATATCCAACCTGTTTTGTTTTCCTTATTACCTCCCAAGTCTCACCATACTACTCCTTCACAGCATGAAGATCTATTTATTCACAGATATGAACCTCGTGTTGATTCTTTATTGTGTCTTAATGAAACACTGCTTATTCTGGGCTTTTAATTCTTGCCATCTATTATGTTTAGACAACTCATTAACAATCATTTGTTATCATTAGACTTCAATTTTAAGCTCCTTTTCCCAGGGGAAGCAATGCAGTTCTTTTAAACATATTTGCATCATAAACAATTATTTAAACCCTGTGTGCTATCTATTATACAACCATTTGTGCACATTAGAAATCAGTAGAATTGTTTGTATTTAAAAGCACAAATTTTGGTTGATTTATTTGGGAAGGCATTAAGGCCAACAGTTGCTCGTATTAACCATGAGATAAGATTACAGAGTTTGCAAAGTTTGCTAATCAATCTGATTAATAATTAAGTAAAGACAAGGGGAATAGTAGCAACACTTCACTACGGAGAGTCATCGGGGACCCTATGGAGAAGTGAATGATTAAATGATTAAGTCCTTTTACATAGCGCCTCTTGGGGTTTCGGATAATGATATGCCGATGTGAATGTCCTAGTAAGTAAACGGAGATACAGTAGGTATCTGTGTAGAAGAGAAGCTACATGGTGTATATTTTAAAATGGAATATATCAAATGATGTATTCTGTTCATTGTTATTTCCAGTGCTTTTTTTAGTAATATAATAGGTGCCGCTGCCCGGCCTCTTACCTCCTCCTGCGACATTGCAGCGTCATGGCAACGTGGCGCCATGTGACGTCGCGGTGTCTTGTCATTGCAATGCGGCACCATGGCACGTTGTCATGGCAATGTGTCACCATCGACGTCATGTGACACGTCGTCACAGGAAGATGCCGTTTGAGATGAGGAGCGGGCGACGGTAAGAATAAATGGTAACGGCAGGTGCCTGTACACTCTACCGGCGCGTACCGTCACAAAAAAAGCGATGGGTGCCAGTTTGCCACAGGGAATAGTGCAATATATTTTGTTTGTACAAATCAATTTGCATCCTTTACCAAATGCTTAAGCCCTCAATCCCAAATTAGGCACAGATGCAGTAAGCAGTGCACTGTAACGCCCAATAAATGCTAAATTCCAGTGCCACTTAGTACATCTTGGCCTTAATCTCTATTCAACACTGTATGCTAGGAAACCATCTTCCCCATGCTGGAGATTTTAGTCCTATTTAGTGGAATTAACTTTAACACTTCTACAGTACCGAGAAGACAAATTTGCAACATAGTAAACAGGCACCTTAGGACAAGGGTAACCATGACCGGGACGAATTCCCCGCATGTGCAGACGCGAGTGCCGACTGCGCGAATGGTGAGCACTGACTGCGCATGCGTGAATGGTGAGTGCCGACTGCTCATGCGCGATGAGCGCTTGCTGGCCACGCATGTGCGATTGGCATTTGCCAGCCGCTTGTGTGCATGCGCGATCGGAGCTTGTCTGTCGCGCATGCGTGGTCAGCTCACAGAAAAACTGGGACAGTGGGCAGAAGAGTCAGGAGCGGGGAAAAACGGCCAAAGACCGGGACTGTCCTAGCTAAGCCGGGTTGTCTGGTCACCCTACTTAGGGCTACACTTACTAAGAAATGCTACTCCTTATGGCCGAGTTAGAGTTGGCTAAAACCTAAGCTGTTGGTGTCCATTGACGACTGCGGTTGGCCACCCCTGATCTAGAGCCAAATACCAATATCAGAACATGTATGTTTGCCACAGAGGTTAATTATGCGTATGAATAATTGTGTGCGAGATCCACAAAGCTCTGCTAAATCAGGGCTCATAACGTGACGTTACCTAAAACAGGAACGGATGTCATGTTCCCCGAGTTAAGATGGTATCCACAAAGCAAATTCCATGCAAAAACCATGTCTGAACTACATATCGTTAGCAAAGTGTTAACGCCACATTATTGTAGCATAATGTTGTATTATCTCCCAATAACGGGACTTCAGGCCAGTCTTGGCATTTCTCCTATCCAAATACTGTAGTTTTTTTTGTTAAAGTGGGAGGGACGAGGAGTGGTGGGAAACTTGAACTGGCCAATCCACATCATGCCTACGAGGCTATTGTCCTGACGTATGAAACCAATTTAGAGTTACAGCCCCCCCCGCAGTCTGGTGCAACGATATCGGAGCCAACACAATACTCCAGCTTAGAAATTCAAAAGCCTCCCTTCTCCCAACACACACATACAATGGGACATTAAAACTTGGCCACCACTTTGATGGATCTGTCCCTTTCGTCACAACATAAATATTCCAATGTTATCCTTAACGGACTTTAGTGAATGTGCGATGTTATGACAATGCCTCATCTATAGCACCTAACTCTAAATCACGTCATACACACAGAAATAACATAAGCACAGAGCTAATATTTTTACGCTGCTGCTATTTCTGTGTTACCTAACCAACTCTAAATTGTCCCCATTCAGTGCTAGGAAACACCTTAATAGTCCATTCACTTTGACCATAATGGGACATATTTACTAATCTGTACTGAAAGGTGTCCTATGGCAGGGTTCTCAACTCCAGTCCTCCAGACCCCCCCCAACTGGTCAGGTTTTCAGGATATTCCTGCTTTAGACTGAGCCACTGATTGAGCCACCGGTGCTGACGCTGGGATATCCTTTAAACATGACCTGTTGTGGGGTCTTGAGAACTGAAGTTGGGAACCCCTGTCCCATGGAGTTGCACCGATTAGTAAATATGGCCCTTCGGCAGGGATTTATCAAGCAGCAATGCAGGGTCTCTCGCCACGATCTGGCGGTACCTGCCCTTGGCTTGAACGGCAGTGACCCCGCATCGCTTCTTGATGGTCCGGCCTTAGTGTCAAAGGGCTTTGAAACCGAGTAACCGTTAACCACTTTATTGAAGACTTCACGTAGCATAGAAGGGGTTAAGTGAGCTGCACGACCTCATTGTTTTGCTATTACCATGACACAAATGAATCAATTTTTCATCTTATCTTACTGCAAGGAGCTATAATTCAGGAGGAAAATGCAAACATCATTAGGTCTAATAAAAACCACATTTCCAGTGTCACCGCTTCTACAAAATCCTTTCCCAACCAAGTCTAAAATCAGACGGATTTCTTGGTTTTCAGTTTTTAAAATGCCCCTGAAGATGACTAATCTGTAGGTTCAATAATTTGAATACAAACTAGCGCAAAGAAGCCTATTAATTATAATTTGTGGCAAAGCGACCAGTGTACAGCAAATAAACAAAGTGTTCAGCTAGTGAGGGGGGGGTGGGAGACAAAGGAGAGAAAAAAAACAGGGGAAAATGATTTTCTATCAACAAAACAGCAGGACAAATTCTCGTTCCTCAGAAACATCTCCATCCTGTGAAAACAGTGCCTGGAGCCAGCACTAATCTCCCAGATAAAATGCTTTTAATAGCAATTAGTCCTTTCACCCAGTGGACACACTACTACGTGTGATAGCAGGGTGGAGGGGGCCTGCCTGTAGGTTAACCCCATATAGCTCTCTGCATGCACATACACATGGTTACACCCACTACTGTACAATGCAGCAGAGAAGGCTCTTTATTATCAGTAACACAACTGGGCTTCTCTGTATTCCAGAGTCTTAAACTGACGCAGACCACAGATAAGAACAGGTACTGATGCCAAGGTATGTGTTGATTTAAGGTTGACCTTGAGGTACACACTGGGCCATTGGTGTAGACCTGCCAGTACACCCAGTAACCAGTATTGCTATTTACTATCCTGACCCCATGTCATGAAGACATCGTGATCCAGTTCTTGTTTTCCAACTCAATGCGTCCTGACCTGCATTTCTGAGACTCGAAGAACCAGAACCGATGAAAAACCTCAAGAGGACATAGAGTGACGTTGCACAAAACATAATATATGCTGGATTTGCAAAAGGCCAGATAGTGTCTCCTTCATTCTTAAAAGAGCAGTTCCCCTACAGAAGTTCATGTTACCCTCTCCAGCCCTCTATTTTAAAATGGTAAGGAAACAGGAGGTCCCCAGAGCTGAACTGCATTCATTTTAGCTCTGGGGATCCCCTGGTCGCCATGATACTTAACGGGGAAGGAATAACCGTTTCCTCCACTCCAGGGGAAACAAAATGGAGGTTTAATACTCATGTATCAAGATGCAGTGTCTGGAGCTGAAATGAACACAGTTCGGCTCGGAAGATCTATATTAAAAAAAAGGTTTGTATTGAACTTGAAGTGCACTTGGAAGGAAAGAATGTTGCACCAGTTACAAATTCTCTATGACTATGTTATAAAACATGTTTGTTTTTGTTAAATCATAATGGTAGCCATTTTTAAAAGTCCCTACAGGCAGTTACATAAAATACTTGTAGAACTGCAGTTTCAATACCATTTCCGTTAGCAAAGGCCTATAAACACATCACCACAGCTCTCTGCAGAGATAACCTCCTCGCATGGTCTGGAGATGCCTTCATAACGTCGTCATTATTGATATACTTTACATCTGCCGAACCACCGAAAGGTGGTGGTTGCAATATTAAAGCATATGTCAGAGTGACTGCAGGGCATTCCTACTGGTTTTGTAAGGACTGTTTATATGTAATTATTGTTAAAGTCACATCTGTCTTTGCTTTTTAACCATCTACTTCTGCGGTACCTCAGACTGCTTCTTATTGCTGCGATCTCTGCATCACTATTAGGGTTTGTCAATGCACATGCTGGAAACTGCTGAACACTATTCTTATGTAATATCATCCAAATGTGTCGCTACGTATAGGCTCAGATGCAGTGAAAAGTTTAAACCACTCATACCCATAATGAGGGCCGCAGACGGTCAATCGAGTTGCTCCTGCTCCTGGATAAATCAGTAGTGGTGGAGTAAAGCAAACAGATAAGTGGAGGCGAGTGGGGATGAGTACACATTGAACAGTTTGTGCTCTGTGCATTGCATTAATACAACTTTTCTTTCATTTGCTTTTTAATTCCATGTGGTTCCAGTTCTTTGTTTTTTTCTGCATAGAGGTTGGTGGTTACAGTTCTGTTGTCCTTCTTCCTATTGTTTGAAGTTGGTGACCCTCCGCTAAGTACCGCAGCTGAGGAATCGGTGACATGCTTATTCCGAGGGCTTCGAAATTTGGGGAAGCAAACGGCGCCAGAATTTTCAGAGTAAAATAATCCGTTTGAAAGCAACAATATTTTTTTCGTGGACGAGTCTGGTGCTGGGTTTGTCGGGGGGGGGGAGGGGAGAGGGGACATCATCATCTTAGGCGTTTTATTTTTAAATGTGAATAACAAACACAAAAATAAAAATAATTAAAATACATATGGTTGTTATTGCGTTGAAACCGTTAGGCATCTGTAAAAGTATTTATGCAAAGACTTGGTCAATGCCATATATATGTAGCCCTTTTTCTAACACTCTAAAAGAGACTACGGGTAACTGCACGCACCTGCGGCTCCAGGAGATCTGAGCCTCCGCTAGCTGGGAGCCTGGGGTAACACTTATTAGCGCAGCGTCTCCACTTACCCAGGATCCCCGTGATGTGAGATTCCCCTGGGCAAGAAACATATACACACACATGTATGATGCAACCAACTTTACTATAATGCACGATACCTTAGCACTCTATCATATTAACACACAGCATATAACCCAACACATAACCTATAACGCATCTAAATAATAATGTCCTTATAACGTGAGTGGCTCGGCCACGCTCTTAATGAGTATTGTCCTGTACAGTAGTGGCTCAGCCACGCTCTTAATGAGTATGTCCTTGTCCCGTCACCGCGTGCCCCACACACCGTGTCCTTGCACTAATAGAAAGGAGTGTTCCGTGTGTTAGGCCTTTGGCCATTCACTAGTGTCCCCAAAGAGTTACGCCTAAGGCGGGATCAGCGCCTGTTGACCGGTGTTGGTGCACTTGCTGTAAATACCTTCCGGTCACGGCGGTGACCGGTAACACTTCGAAAAGGATCAGACGAATCCTTGCTTGTCTTTGATGTCCGCAGTGCAGCTGTCTGGTCCCATGCAGCTCACCAGCAAACCTGCTCCGCACACTTGTCCCTAGCTGTCTACACAGTAATGTGACTGATCGCTACCACTATGGGCGTCCCTGCAGCACAGCAACCTACTGTGGCTCAGGGGTTTCTCCTAAGGACCTGCGGGGTAAAGCTAGCCTATGCAGGCGGGTCACGGACCCCCTGCACGCATACACCCTCCTCCTTTACCTTCCGGATCCCCTCTGCCTAGCGTGGTCTCTCCCCCACGCTTCCCTTTCCTCCTCCCGTAATCCTAGCCTTCTGATTGGCTCCTCACATCAGGTGACCACTCTAGAGCTCATGGGAGATGTAGTTCCTCAACGGAGCCTTTCTCTTACAGGCCCGTCGTTCGCGCGCTTCCATTGCGCATGTGCGACCTTCCCACTCTCTCTGTGCCCTCTGCAAGGTTGCGCAACAACATGGTGGCGCCCTGTACTAGCGTGCTGCCGCGGAACCTGCCACACTCCCACCGAGCGCACATAGGAGTTTCTAACACATCCCTACATAAATAACACTGGTAATATTACATTCAGGCCAGACAACAGCTGTCCCAAAGCCCAGGACTAAAGTCTTGATCTGGACCCAGGCTTATATGTTTAGGGGGAGAGGCATGGCAGGTTGGTGAGCGCAGGGTGTGGGGAGATTGCACCACAAGTCATTGTGTTGGGAGTTACCGGCAAACGTTGCTAAGCAGAGGGGAAGGGACTTCCGATTGCAAGTTGTTGAGTTGAGTTGCAAGTTGTTGTATGGATGGGGCCCACCAGGTTGACCAGACGTAGGGACCCGATCAGCTCCCCGCCGTCCCAGCTCTCCCCCCTGTGAGGCGGACCTGAATACATGAATTAATTTTTATGGGAATGAATAGGTATGTTATTGCACTTTATACATAAAGGGTTATTTACTGAAGCCTCACTGGTGCAAAGCCAGTGCAAAATAATCACAGCAGAGTTATCAAAAGAACATTTCCAATGGGATTATTTTTCTTTGATAAATGGGTTTTTTTGCCCCCGTTTTGCATCCAGAAGACATTAGTAAAATCCACAGACTCCCCTGGATACAACACTGCATTTGATGTAGGACTACAAAGTTAAATTGCCATTATCCTATTTATGGAGAGCCTTTACGACCAGTTTCCTAGCACGACCCCTCGGTAAGCCTTTCTTTTATCTGTGTAAGACGCAAGTGCACCAGAGTGTAGGTATCTTATTCAGAACGATGTGCTTTCCAGCCATAAACACCTTATAGTACAAGCCAAGCAGAATTTTTTTCTTGCTGGGGAGAGAGAAGCAGCAACGTCAGCGCCTGTTAAATAATTACAACTAAACAAACAGGACAGAAAGGAACAGTGAGCGAGGTAACCGTGAAGAAGAGGCAGGGGGAGACATGATTACAATGCAGCACTAGAGAGGAGGGGGACAGGAGACAGGGGACTTTGTTTCAACTTGTCCCAGTAACCCCCCTCCGTCTCCCTTACACAATCCGCATGGAGTGTGCAATTACCATTAAGTCTGGGGGCTCGAGAGTCTCTTGGCCCCTCTTCTAATGTAAGGTTATTGTAATTGATATGAAGGTAATTGATAATGTGTTACGGTGAATAATGTCTTCAATTTTCTGCTAAATCCCATTTTTGTAGCCATCTGGGTTCCTCAAACTGCACCCCTGGGATGCAGAGTAATAGATAGTAATTATTCTCAAGTCATTTACTTTTTCAAAGTGTTTAGTGCTTATCTGTTTTACAATTAAAATGGAAACGACCCTGATTCACTTCCTTTCCTCTCCTTTTTTTTATTTATTTTTTATACATTTAAATAGCATTCACGCACACCTTTCATGCTCTTATACCCATCGGGGCACAAGGGGCCAGCGTGGAGCTCCATGGGAGTGTGTCAGCTCAGTATGTGACCATGGATGAGCAGTGCCGACTCGGAACAAAATAACCTGACAATTCTTAAGGGCTGTTACACATTGTGTGAAGAAGATGCAAATACAGTATGTGAATAGGTTCACTTATTCAAATCCACACTTGGACACAGTTTAAGATTGTCATTAATGGCCCACTCCTCAGATAGGGATTTTGCTTTTAGGTCTTTCACAGGCTCGCTTAGCACCCTCCTTTTAACCAGAAGAGTTTACCTTGGCATTTTTCATACCATTGAATCTGGTCTAAAAGAAGCCACCAGAAAAAAAGAAAGGAATGGGGCATAGTGAATAGGAAAGTGGATTATTTTATTTCTTATACAGCACTGTCAGCGGAAGTAGCGATGTACAAACTAAGCAGGACAATTCATTAAAAAATAAAAAACACATCAAGGGAGTGTTATGGGTCAGTGTCAAATGTGATACAAGTTTGTAAGCTCTGAGTTATGGGTCTCTGACCCAGAACCCTATCCTCATATGCTTATCACATAAATCATATGACAAATATTTGTCGTTAACAACCTATTAATAATATGTGGAATTCACAGGCATGCAGATCTCCATTAGAATGTCAGCAAAGTATTTGTAATAAAGCACCGGAGCACAAATGGTCAGGATTTTTAGTGCGGAACCTAAAATTGTGTGGGTGCTGTGGATCTGCTTCTGGTTATGTGCACGCATCAATTTGCACTTGTGTGGCTAATCGCGCTTCTTATACTGTATCTCAGGGATGCCCAACTCCAATCCTCAAGCCCCCCAACAGGTCAGGTTTTTAGGATATCCCTGCTTCAGCACTAAGGTTGCCAGGTGGCTTCTCCAAAAATACTGGACACAATGGGGAAAGATGTGACATGCTCGAGGCACACGCCTCTCTCCGCTCCATGCTGTTTCCTCCTCTACTTGGCCCCACCTCCACACTCCTGACACCTCCTCCTGATTGGCTGCTGCTGTAATGCAGCTAATCAGGATGGAGGAAGCTGCCCAGCCCCCTAGCAACAGCGCTGCTCTCTCCCCACTCTGGGAAATCTGGCGGCCCCCCCAAGACGGTCAGGTCACTATGTCCAGAGAGGCAATACTGGACACATACATGTCCAGTGAGGTAATACTGGACACATACATGTCCAGAGAGGTAATACTGGACAAATACATGTCCAGAGGGGTAATGCTGGACAAATACATGTCCAGAGAGGTAATACTGGACAAATACATGTCCACTATTACCTCTAATTTTTTACTGGACAGAGTGTCCAAATACAGGATAGTCCAGTTCAATACTGGACACCTGGCAACCCTATTTAGCACAGGTGGCTCCATCATTCCCTACTATAGCACAGGTGGCTTAATCAGAGGCTCAGTCAACGAGCCTCAGTCTTTGACTGAGCCTCTGATTAAGCCGCCTGTGCTGAAGCTGGGGTGGAGGGGGAGCTTGAGGAATTGTGTTGAGCACCCCTACTGTATCTGGCTCTGATTTTATAGGTGGAGAGGTTACAGCTACAGAAGTTTGTGAACTTGCCTAAGTTTTGACATTCAGAGCTAGCGAAAAAGTCAGGAAGATACAGTATTCAATTTTGCCCCAAACTGCCAACTGCAAAACTCTTATTTAAGAAGCACATTTGCCCTAACATAAGTATTACAAACATTTTGATAGAATTCACTTGAAAATTGAGAAGTACCCATTTTTTCACACTGTACAGCAACTAAATATAATTCAAACATCTTGTTCATTATCAAATTGACTGTTAGTTGGAGGTAAATTTGCTTCTTTTATTGTCAAGCCAACATACAAGTAACAAAGCTTTTGTGTGACACTTCATACATTGCCTCGTGTATTTCCAGACTTGTATCACATTTCTAATGAACACATACGTCCCCTCACATTCTTGTTATAGATGTCATGGTCTATCCCATACACACAAGTTTACAATCTAATTGCCCCAAAACCTGGTCACATACCCCTCCCTCAACCCGCCCTCCCCAACACCCATGATCTCCCCTACCCTCACCTCTTCCTAAAGCCTCTCCAAAACCCTCCAAAGTCACCCACCATCATAGATCCAGTTGACACCACTGTCCCCACTGTCAGATCCATCACCATGCTACCGACCAGATTAAACCCAGAGACCTTACCCCAACCCCTGTCCACCAACCAAGCAAGCTCTTAAATGCTCCCAACCCACCAACCAAACAAGTTTTACTAACTAATGTATAGCGCTCTGGATAAGGGCGCTATATAAATGCTGTTATAAATAAATAAATACCAAAATATTACTCCAATGGTGGGGAGAAAATAGGAGTGAAAAGGCAGAACTATTGTTCACTAGTTCAAAGGTCACCAAACCTATGTTCTTGATATGAAGATAGACTATATCATGGGTGGTCAACTCCGGGCCTCAAAGGACAGCAACAGGTATTAAGGATATCCTTAAAACTTGACCTGTTAGTGGCCCTTGAGGAATGGCGTTAGCCACCCCTTGACTATATCTTTGGGCACTGAAGGAGTTGTGTATGAACAAGAACACAGCCTTTTATGTGAGTAAATCGGATTTGAATCCTAGTGTCAGCCATTATCAAGTCGCTTTATCAGGCGCCAAAATTAGATGGCAAGCTCTTTAGGGCAGATACCACATGGGCTGGCAAAATTCTATACATAGCGCTGATTACAGCACAAAATATTATTATCACATAGACAAATCTACATCATATAGCAGAACTGTACTGTTAGAGTACTATATCACAAGTCAATATCTTAACTCACCTCTTCAATCCTTTGGAAATGAGTCATTACTCATTATCACTGACATAACTGTCATTTACTTTGTTTTCTTTTACAACAAACCTGTTCCACATGGTTAAAAGTCACTGATTGGGACATGCACTGTCACACCACAGTGTGCACGTATGTGTGTGTGTGACTTTTAATACCATGAAGCATAGTCTCAACATGAAGTTAATTGTCTAGGTATGCGGTGATGTATCAATTCAAGGTGTAGGTTGACAAATAATTGCAAATAATTATGTAGCCAGGTCCCCTCTGGCTCCCCAGACATTCGGTTCTCTCTCTCTCACTTGCGACAGCGTGAGGGCAGTTGCAGGGGTGATCGCGTCACCGGGGGCTTCCGGCGACATCAGCTACAGGGCACCGCCATCTTGTGTGCGTTTGCGCATATGCGGAAGCTCGAGCGCGCGCAGTATAGCCCCAGATGCGATACGGCAGCCATTACAGGGAGTGAGAAGAGGCGATCCATAGTTAGGGACATCCCCCAGTTCGCACATGCGCAGTTAGCAGCGGCGGCGGCCATTACGCAGCGCGCACGAGGCCCCAATGTTAAAGAGAGCCACCAAGGACTACAGTTCCCAGCAGCCTCTGGTGACTGCACTTTCACCCTGGTCACAGGCAGCCAGACAGCCAATAAGGCTGACAGATGCTCATGCTGCAAAGTTGCAACAATGATGTGTGAAGACAGGGATTGTCAGTTAGGAGATGGGACACAGAGAGGGGAGGGTGTGTTTGTGCAGGGAGGAAAGTAGCCGCCTGCACTAGGCCAGAAGTCTCCCCTTAGCCCCCAGCTAGGCCCTACTCACCTCAGCTTGTGGTTACTACAGGGGCTAGGGTCCCTGTAGAACCTAGACTAGGGGCAGGGTCCTGTAGAACCTAGACAAGTGAGGGTCCAGGCAGGAACCGTGACTATCCTGGCAAGTGCTGTGAAGGTAATACATCCTCTGCATTAGCAGAGAAAAGAGACATTATAAAGGTGGATCACTCCATGCGGGAGCCACCCAACGTTGAGGCGGAGGCATCTTGGATCATCTCCTGGAGCAAGGGATTCCAAGCAAAGGTCATCTGCACACCCGGTAGCAGGAGCACCGGGCAGGTATTATCCAAGTCACCAAATGCACCACCTATACACTTCATCTTAGTGGGCAGCACTGTTCCACACGTGGGTGGGGTTGTGGGACTCTTGGGACTTTGGGTACAAGGACTTTGGGGATACTGTGTAAGGAGGTTATAGCCCAGTTAGGGGCAAGGTTATAGCTGCCAGCTAGTGGCAGAGGGTGGCATATATATCGTTGTGCATACTGATGATGTTGCACTGTTAAAGTATGATACTCTGTGTTGTGTTACTATACAGTATGATGTGATGTGATGTTATTGTGTTATTTGCTCGTTCAGTAAACCTTTTAGCCATAACCCTGGTGTATGTGGTTTCTGGGTGGGTCTAGAGGGAGAAAGGGGGTGGCCCGGTATTAAAGGGGTTGCACCCCATATGGCCATCCCCTGACCTCACCAGAGAGACAAGGGGTTAACTGGACTGCGGTCCAGGGATGAGGTTTGCACCTTGTTGTACCTTGAACATGTATGTTCCCCTGTTCCCATGTTTCATTATAAGCATGTATTTTAATGTTTTAAAGTGCATTTCTGTATCTCCAATTCTGGAGGTCGCAGAGAGTTCATATTTGGCCAATATGTGGAGTCACTGTAGGCATTAAAAACTGGCAAAGATCGATCCACTGAGCCCACCAGAATGGAACTTATTAATATGTGTAGATATTAAAATGTATATGTATTTTATTTTGGATCTGTTCTGAAAATGCAGACGCCATTTGCTAGGCTAATAAGTCATGAAGGGCAGACGGCTGAGTAGCCTAAGCACGGTGATCAAAAAGTAACTGCCTTGATTGTTACCCAATGTCTAGGGATTAAGTATTAGTCAATCAACAAACTCTGCCAGTCTAATTGTTACCTGAGGGCATGGGTTAGTCTGTTAGTCTGTGTCTCCACATTAGAGAATGGATACAGATAACTGTTCACCAATAGGCTGTGTTCAATGTTAAGATTAGGATTGCACAGGTATATAAACTGTGTCAACCCTACAGTTTTTAGTTGTGCTGGATTGCTGGAGTTGTGCTTCTGATTCCACCTGGAATGTCACTGGATTGATGGAGAATTGCTATTGGATACTTCTCCATTCCCCAACCCTAAGTAAGTGTTATCTTCTTGCCTGTTAATTGTACTATATTGCTGTGTTCACCTTATTTAAGGAATAAATTATATTTTATTATATCTAAGCCTCGTTCAGTTCAACCCAGATATTTGGTGTTCATTATATCTCGTCATAAGCTACCGTGACAGTGGGTTCCTATGCTAGGCCCATTCTACATTCCTATAGAATCCTACATAGGTGGAGGAGCTGACCGATGAGAACGTTCCAGAGATTCACCCCAGGCTCTCAATAGCGGAGGCTCAGGCCTCCTGTGAGCCTGACAGGTATAACGCACCACACCAGGTAACATTAGGTTCCCCGCACACACACACTATATGCGATTGGGTGGTGGGGGGGAATACCCGTTACAATTATAATGTCACAGTGGTCTATCCCAGGTGCGCGCAACTCCAGTCCTCAAGACCCCCCAACCAGTCAGGTTTTGAGGATATTTGAGCTTCAGCACAGGCGGCTCAATCAGTCCCTGGTTCAGCACAGGTAACCTGGGATATCCTAAAAACCTGACCTGTTGGGGTTTTTTGAGGACTGAAGTTGAGAACCCTGGTCTATTGTACACAAAGTCTTAAAACAAAGCAACATCACAGCCCTGCCACATGCCTAGTTTAAAGCTCATATTTCTCTCTTAAAATAGTGGGGGGGGGGGGGAATGGGGGGATTTGCTAGTCAGGGTAAGAGTGAGATTCTACTAGGGAGGATTCAGTATCACTCCTGTTTTATTTGGGAAAGTGTATTTATTTTGACCCCCAAAAATCTGTTTATGTTTTGGGAGCATAAGTGGTGTATACATGGCACACTCCATCCCACAATGAGCAGCCACTTTACCAGGGCCGCCAACAGGGGTGGTCTGCCGGGGTTGGTGTCCCCCGGCCACTGGCTGGGGGCGCTGCACATTTCCCCCGACCTCTGGCCAGGCCCTGCTGCCGGGCACGGCCGGCCCCCGACTCTCAGCTGCCTATAAGCCTCTTCCTTTCTCTGCCCCAAGCCGCCGAGCTTCCACTGCCGGCGCGCGATGGGGCTCTGGGACGTCAGCGCGCGGCGCACCGGAAGCTGGGTCAAGCTTACATCCGCGTGTTGATGGCCGGGCCCCCCCAACCAGCGGACCCCCGCAGACACCGGGCCTGGCCTGACCCAAGGTGTTTATTTTTATATCTATTGGGGGGCTTGGGGGAATTTTTCAATGTATTGAGGGCTTGCGGCAGTTGTTATAAGAATTGGGGGGCTTGGGGGTATTTTTTTTATATGTATTGGGGAAGGTTGTTTTTTCTATATGATGTGAGTGTGTGTGTGTGTGTGTGTGTGTGTGTGTGTGTGTGTGTGTGTGTGTGTGTGTGTGTGTGTGTGTGTGTGTGTGTGTGTGTGTATTGTGACAAACGGCTTACTCCGGGGCTCCGCCGTCTGTCCGGGACTGTTAGAACACGGTCTTTTAGGGTAGGTTAAATGATGAGACGTCACGTACTGTTCCTTTAAACAGGCTATGCCTGGTTTATTCAGTCCCAGGCACTGAGACTGCCACAGTTTAAACAGAAAACAAAGCCAAACAAAAAGCTGCTCGTCTGAGCGATAACTTAAACTTAGATGTCCCTGACTCAGAGTTGGAAGTGGCTTGTCCACTTCCACCAACAAAATAAGTACCTTTGCAGTCTTTAGACAAACTAACAGAATGAATGAAGCGATTTGGGAAAGAGGCTTTCTCACCCCTCTGCAGTTCAGCAGCCTTCCAGGCTCTTGGGCGGGGCCCAGAGGAAACAGGAAACAGGTCTTATATACCTGAACTCTAATCAGCATGACAGGTGACAGAAAACAGGCAGCAGACAAACTGTGGAATGGAGTGCCTGTACCACGAGGCTGCCCTGTTCAGCTTAGACAGGACAGAAACTGTTCAGTATCCTGGGAGCCCTGTATATGGAGTTTATTACCAACCCCTGGTTTCTGTCACATATCCTCCCCCCCAGCTCAGACCTCGAGGGGTGAGCGACCATGGATATTAGGGAGTGCATCCTTGACAACCCGTCGGCATTGCCATGTTTGTGCCCCGACCTGTGTTCCACAGAAAATTTAAAGGGCTGTAGGCTTAGGAACCACCTGGTCACCCTAGCGTTCTTCTCCCTATTTTGACACATCCAGGTAAGGGGTGCATGATCTGTGACCAATCGGAACTTTCTCCCCAACAGATAATACTTGAGTGTCTCTACAGCCCACTTTATTGCGAGACACTCTTTCTCGACTATGGAGTAATTTTTCTCCTGGGGATTTAGTTTCCTACTTAAATAAAGGATGGGGTGCTCCTCCCCTTGAGACTCCTGGGAGAGTACCGCCCCCAGCCCTACCTCAGATGCGTCGGTTTGGACTACGAACTCTTTGGAGAAGTCAGGTGTGACCAACACTGGTTGGGCACAGAGAGCTTCTTTCAGGCTTCTAAAGGCCTGTTCGGCTTCGGGGGACCACTTTACCTTTAGCGGTCCTCTTGCTTTTGTGAGGTCGGTTAGTGGGGTTGCCTTAGTTGCAAAATTGGGAATAAACCTCCTATAGTAGCCAATTAACCCCAAAAAGGTCCTTACTTGTTTTTTTGTGACTGGCCTTGGCCAATTTTGTATCGCCTCTACTTTGAGTGTTTGTGGTTTGAGTAACCCTCTACCAATAGAATACCCCAGATACTTGGCCTCCTCCAGACCAATAGTGCATTTAGCGGGGTTAGCAGTTAGTCCAGCAGACCGAACTGCGTCGAGCACAGCTTGGACCTTTGGAAGGTGGGACTGCCAATCTTCACTATGGATTACCACATCATCCAGGTAGGCGGCAGCGTACCGAACATGTGGTTTTAAAATTTTATCCATCATTCTTTGGAATGTGGCGGGAGCTCCATGTAAGCCAAAAGGCAGCACCTTATATTGAAAGAGGCCGTCTTGGGTTGAGAAGGCTGTTTTTTCTTTTGCCCTTTCTGTGAGGGGAACCTGCCAGTACCCTTTTGTTAGGTCTAGGGTTGTGAGATATCGGGCTTTGCCCAGTCTCTCTACAAGTTCATCCACCCTGGGCATAGGATAAGTATCAAATTTTGACACCGCGTTTAGTTTCCGGTAGTCATTACAAAACCTTGTTGTACCGTCTGGCTTTGGGACTAAAACTATAGGGCTGTTCCACCCACTTTGGGATTCCTCAATTACGCCTAGTTTTAGCATTTTTTTAACCTCTAAACTTATAGCCTCTCTCTTGGCCTCTGGGATTCGGTACGGTTTAAGGTTAACTCGGACCCCCGGTTCAGAGACTATGTCATGTTTAATTACGTTAGTTTTACCTGGCTGTGTAGAGAAGATTTCTTTGTTCCTTCTCACTAAACTCTGGACCTCTCGTTTCTGATGCACGGACAGTGTTTCAGCTATGCTAACCTCTGGGTCAGTTTCTTGATTCTCTGACGGACCTGGGGGTACTAGGGTTAACAAGACCTCTCTATCTTTCCAGGGCTTGAGTAGGTTTATATGGTAAATTTGCTCAGGTTTCCTCCTACCTGGCTGCCTTACCCTATAATTTACTTCTCCCACTCTTTCCAAGACCTCATATGGCCCATGCCATTTAGCAAGGAATTTACTCTCCACGGTGGGAACCAGAACTAGTACCCTATCACCTGGAAAAAAATTCTGACCCTAGCACCCTTATTATACGTATTCCTTTGTGCTTCTTGAGCTTTCTCCATGTGTTCCCTCACTATGGGTAGGACTGCAGCAATGCGGTCCTGCATTTGGGCAACATGCTCTATTACACTTCTGTAAGGGGTAACCTCGTGTTCCCAAGTTTCTTTGGCTATATCCAGTAAGCCCCTTGGATGTCGGCCATACAATAGTTCAAACGGGGAGAAGCCTGTGGATGACTGGGGAACTTCCCTAATGGCAAATAACAGGTATGGTAACAAACAGTCCCAGTTTTTCCCATCCTTATCGACCGCCCGGCGTAACATGCTCTTTAAGGTTTTATTGAACCTTTCCACTAAACCATCTGTTTGTGGATGATAGACTGAGGTTCTGAGATGCTTGATTTTTAGGAGTTTACATAGCTCTTTTGTTACTTGGGACATAAATGGTGTTCCCTGGTCAGATAAGATCTCTTTAGGAATTCCGACCCGGGAAAACAGAAGTACTAACTCTTTTGCTATGTTTTTAGCAGAGGTGCTACGTAGGGGAACTGCCTCCGGATATCGGGTAGCATAATCTAATATTACCAATATATGCTGATGTCCCCTAGCAGACTTTATTAGGGGTCCTACTAGATCCATAGCAATCCGGTCAAATGGTACCTCTATTATGGGAAGGGGTACCAATGGGCTGCGGTATGCTTTGAACGGGGCGGTGATCTGACATTCTGGGCATGAGGAACAATAGTTTGTAATTTCTGCCAGAACCCCAGGCCAATAAAAGCTTCGGAGAACCTTTTCTTTTGTCTTTTCCACCCCTAGGTGTCCCCCCAATGGATGACTATGTGCGAGGTGTAATACTACGTTACGGAATGTCCGTGGTACCAACAATTGTTTAGTTGTAACTGATTTTCTTTTATCAACCCGATATACTAGGTCGTTCTCTACCTCGAAGTAGGGGTAAGCAAGTGACCTATCTGGTTGGCCATGAGTACTATTCTGGTCCCGTATATTTCCCCTTGCTACCGCTAATGTGGGGTCCTCCCACTGGGCCTTCTTAAAACTCCCAGGACTGACCTCTAGGTCAGCGAGGGTCTTATCCTGTACTGGGGTGGTAAGTGCCTGATCAACATCTTGATTTGGGGTATTCCCTACCAAAGTAGTGATGGGGAAGGGAATTTCACAGCACTCCTCCTTTTCCCCTTTCTTATTTGGGCCCTCGTCAACCTCCATTTCTGAAAAAGGGAAAGGATTTGTTTCTTCTAACACTTCGTTATGGTCTGCTATTGAACTCTGGGCGCTATTCTGAGCTGGGGACCACATTTTTAGAAAATGGGGAAAGTCGGTCCCTATTAACACATCATGTGCCAGTTTGGGTACAACACCCACCTTGAAATCTAAAGAACCAAATTCTGTTTCAAAAAAAACATCAACAGTGGAATATTCATGATTATCCCCATGTATACAACAAATTGCCACTCTTTGTGAACTGTTTACCTGTTTCTTCTTAATGGGCAATAGGTATTCGGACACTAGTGTGACCATACTCCCAGAGTCAAGAAGTGCCCGAACCCTCTTACCATTAACCTTTACAAATGCCCACAGATGGTTATTCAAGGGGTCCTCTGGGCTAGGGCCCATACATTGGGACAACAGCGAATAAGGTTCCACGCTGTTGCATTGCATGGGCTCATCATTTAGTGGGCAGATTTTTGCTGTGTGGCCCCTCTCATGACAATTTACACATTTAGGTACATAGTCTGTGTCCCACTTAGAGCCTTTTCCCGGCTCCCCATGTTGGCTATTGCCCTTAGTGTGCGAACCACTGTTGCTGGTGCTGCGTGAAGGTGGTCGCCGCTCTTCAGCTCCCCTTAACCCCTGTACCCTTTTACCGTCTCTGGAAGAGTCCTGGAACCTCGGGTAGTGGGGTTGCTCCACGACTGTGGGTTGCGGGTGCTCTCCTGCTGCATTGTACCTTTCTACGAGGGCCACAAGCTCATCCGCATTGTGGGGGTCACTCCGACTGACCCAATGGCGTAAGGCAGAGGGAAGTTTCCTCAAGAACTGGTCCATGACCAACCGTTCCACGATGTGGCTTGCTGAGTTGATCTCGGGTTGTAGCCACTTCCGGGCGAGGTGGATGAGGTCATACATCTGGCTTCGGGTGGCTTTATCCATCGTGAAGGACCATGCGTGAAACCTTTGGGCGCGAACAGCCGTGGTTACGCCGAGGCGGGCGAGGATCTCGAACTTCAATTTTGCATAGACGTTAGCTTCGGCTGGCTCTAGATCAAAGTAAGCCTTCTGGGGTTCACCGCTTAGGAAGGGTGCGATTAGACCAGCCCACTCAGCTTCTGGCCATCCCTCTCTCTGTGCCGTGCGTTCAAACGTGAGAAGATAGGCTTCCACATCCTCCGAGGGTCCCATCTTCTGAAGGTAGTGGCTTGCCCTGGTCATTTTCGGAACTGGGGCTGCCGCTGCCAGTGGAAGGTTACTGATAGTCTCCCTCAGGATCTCGAGTTCCTGCTGTAAGCCCTGAGCGAACCGCTGTTGCTCCTCTTTCAGCAAGCGGTTTGTCTCTTGCTGGTTTGCATTCGCCTGTTGCAGGGCTTCATTCGCGTCTCTCTGGACAGCGACATTGCGTACCAGCGCACTCACCACGTCTTCCATCTTGTTTGGAGAGAGAGAAAAAAAACCTTTTTTTTTTTTTTTTTTTTCTTTAAAGTTCTTTAACCCCCAGACCTTTTAGTGTTCTGCCCGCATTCTCCACCATATGTGACAAACGGCTTACTCCGGGGCTCCGCCGTCTGTCCGGGACTGTTAGAACACGGTCTTTTAGGGTAGGTTAAATGATGAGACGTCACGTACTGTTCCTTTAAACAGGCTATGCCTGGTTTATTCAGTCCCAGGCACTGAGACTGCCACAGTTTAAACAGAAAACAAA
Organism: Ascaphus truei; assembly: GCF_040206685.1. Classification (NCBI taxonomy): domain Eukaryota; kingdom Metazoa; phylum Chordata; class Amphibia; order Anura; family Ascaphidae; genus Ascaphus; species Ascaphus truei. The sequence goes on along the minus strand of NC_134490.1, from coordinate 19,934,898 downwards.
GCCAAACAAAAAGCTGCTCGTCTGAGCGATAACTTAAACTTAGATGTCCCTGACTCAGAGTTGGAAGTGGCTTGTCCACTTCCACCAACAAAATAAGTACCTTTGCAGTCTTTAGACAAACTAACAGAATGAATGAAGCGATTTGGGAAAGAGGCTTTCTCACCCCTCTGCAGTTCAGCAGCCTTCCAGGCTCTTGGGCGGGGCCCAGAGGAAACAGGAAACAGGTCTTATATACCTGAACTCTAATCAGCATGACAGGTGACAGAAAACAGGCAGCAGACAAACTGTGGAATGGAGTGCCTGTACCACGAGGCTGCCCTGTTCAGCTTAGACAGGACAGAAACTGTTCAGTATCCTGGGAGCCCTGTATATGGAGTTTATTACCAACCCCTGGTTTCTGTCACAGTATCTATATATATATATATATATGGGAGGTTATATGTATTTTTTTTATATATGTAGTATTGGGTAGGTGGGTTTTTTGTATGCATTTGGGGGGGTGGGGGAGGTTGTATATATTGGGGGGTGGGGATTTTTTTGTATGTATTTTCGGGGGGAATTTTTTTGCATTGTGGGGGTAATCTTGTGGGGGTAATTGACGAAGGGATAGGAGAGAGGGGGTGAGTGAGACGCAGGGGAGAGAAACATGTGAGGCGGGAGAGTGAGAGGGGGAAGACAGAAAGGATAGAAATACATGGGAAGAGGAGGAGGGGAAGAGAAGGGGCTCGTGAGGTGTGAAATGGAGGGGGGGGGGGGGAGCGGGGCGGCTCGCAATAACGCCGACACGGGGGGGGGAGGCCCTGCTTAAAATGTTTGTCCAAGGCCCCACAATTTCTGTTGGAGGCCCTGCACGTTATCCATTGTACCAACATTGCCGCGTATTCTCTCTGAGAGTGTATCTGTTGCGCTTGATTGTCCTTTTTTGCCATGTAATTCTGTTTATGTAACTCATGTCACTCTGTACCCCCACTGTACTGCGCTGCGGATTATGTTGGTGCTTTACAAGTAAACAATTATAATAATAATAATTAATAGCACAATTTGTCCTCTAATTTAGGAGTAGTATTTGTAATCAGGCACAGTACCGCTACTTTTCGAGGGCAGTTAGACCACTGACATTAGTGTCCTTTGCTGAAGAGACTCGCAACGCTTTATGACATGACGTACTTATCACTGTCACCTATTCACTGTCACCTCTGTTTCTTGGTTGGGGAGAGATATGCGAGTTGGTATTGATTCCTGGTGTTTTTTTGCACAGTTGGGCTGAGTTTATTGTGGCGCCGTCGGCACGTGCGTGCGCGTGTCTGGCACTCTTCAATGTTTGGCTACTCGAGTTACCTAAGTGCCTGCTGCCCCTGGCGGTGATGCAGCGCGTCGACGCTGCTGCATTTTGGTCAGACAGATAAATTGGTCTTTTCAGGCTGCAGCCGCGTGACGTCAGTGTCACGTGAGCGGGTTCAGCCAATGTGGGCGAACCAGTTTCGTGACGCGTCCGCCACGCCCCCGCATCGCCGCCACACTATGAACAGGGATCTCTTCTGCTCCAACCACGCGGCAAGGTAAGAGCTCGCACTCTCGCAAGCAAGCGGCGTGTATGAGCTTAGCCGTAGGATTCAAGTTATGACATTCAGCACTTCTATGTTGAAAATGATTGAATAATCTCTATTAATAGCTTTGCAGTTACACAATATACAGCATTAATATCACCCCCACCCCTCTCAGGCCCTTAATAGACAACACTTCTGTTTCTGGTCCTGTAACACCATTTTGGGCTTTAAAAAAACAAACAAAAAAAACATTTACAAATACCACTCACTATATAATTGTATATATTTATGGAGGTGTGTGTGTGTGTTCGTGCTTGTGTGCGTGTGTCCCCTCCTCGCCCAGCTCAAAAGGCGTTGTTGCAGTGAGGCAGTGTGGAAAGGTGCAGATGCTGGTGCACTGACTCTCATACCTCTTCTCAGGGTGCTGGTATTCGGGCTTGCTTTGTTGCACAAAGGTTTTATTGACTGGACAGTTCTCTCTCATACATTCAGACTTCTTCCTTGGGATTCAGACAGCTGCACAGGAAGGCGCACATGGCTTTGTCACTTGTTTTATAGAGTCCAATGGTGATGGGAATGTACACTCGATTTACTCTCAATGCTCTGAAGTTCATTTCAGACCCCTACCAGGGCTAGGTTCAGGGGTGTACCTTCAATCTGGGCTCCCATTACCTGTCACCCTGTGCATGGTCCCTCTTGCCCCTACAATAGTGATCTGGTGTGCCTAGGCGTGGAATTGGTGTTAGAGCAATCTCAATGTGGTGCTCCCCACCCCCCCAGTGATTCCCTGTTCTAGGGCTCCCAGGCCATGAGACACCAGGCACTTTCCTCCTGTAGCAAAGGGTGAGAAGTCTTTCCCCCACACTGCAGTGGCCCTTCTAAGATAAGGGGCACTTTTCCCTCACTAGAAAACAATAAAGGTGACCATACTCTTAAGCATAACGTTGCACATAGAAGACTAACATATAACTGGAACCCACGTGGGGTCCTCCTGGTGTTTCTTGGGGCCCTCCTGTGACCTTGGGGCCAGAATCCTCTACTCCCATTATTTATACTCAAGAGTGACATAATATGGTCACCATAGCTACAGGGGGCGTGGATGGGTTCCTTAGTATATTCCCACCTCAGATGACAGAGTAGACACCTTCTAGAAGGTGGGTGGGGCTACATTTATGTTATACTATTTAGCAACAAATATGGAAAGGTCACTACTTTGCAACAACCCACTGTACTTAACCCTTTAGATAAAATAGTAACATAAACTGTGTATTTATTTAGTGTGCTGTGAAGTTGTTGTAACCTTGATTGGGAAGATTTTAGTTCTAATATTGAAGCAGAGCTAAACTCTACCAGAGCAAAGCAAAGCAGCTTCACGGCCTTAGACCTTGGATTAAACAGTGACATGGATCAGTCTCTCTGGTTTATGTAATGAAGTCAATTTACTGTTATAAAGAGCTACTGTATGGGGTACATACTACTGTAACATCCCAAACAATGCATAGAGCTTCAATCACTGATGTATTAATAACATACAGATGGTTTTACAGGTTCTCATAAGTGTGTACTGTTCTCAAATTCAGGAAGAATGATGGCTCCAGAAATTGTATCTTAAGCATTAAAATATAACCAGATTGTAAGCTCTTCGGGGCAGGGACTCCTTTTCCTAATGTTACTTTTATGTCTGAAGCGCTTATTCCCATTGTGTGTTACATTATTATGTGTTACTGCTGTGAAACGCTATGTACATGGATGACGCTATATAAATAAAAACATACACACATACAATCCATTGTTATAATGTATGTACTACAGTCTATAAAGTATATATTCTTCATACATCACATAATCTATGCATTCTGACTGTGATACTGTACGTCGCCGGCCCCTGTGGCAATGAAGGGATAACCGGATTCGGGTGTAAACATATTGCTTGTGTGTAGGACCAAGTGCGGTGGATGCCGGCCGAGCTTCTTGCTGTCACCGCTGATGTATTGCTGTTCCAATGATTATAGATTATGCTTGTTATGAAATAAATGGAGTGCTGGCAAGGTAGAATTGCCTCCTTAATTTACACATCAAGGATCCCTATTGACATTTGTAGTTCCTGAGTCCAGCAAAACGTGTATGTTGCTCTTTCTTTAGTGCTTGCTGCGAGTAAAGAAAAACATATATGAATGATCGCCGGTTTCTAATGTCCAAATTAAACGTGGCTTTTCAATGTTTGTGTGTTGCCTAATAAAACCACCAATTATTTCTGTAGTTTCCTCGTAATGCTATGTCTGTGGGTACTACCTGTCCTTAGTAGCTTTTGTTTGGCATGTAAGGTTATCTTTACTAAGCAGTGATACTCCATTAAACTCTATAAAACACCTTCCATTACAGCTTAGTAAATTTGGCCCTTTACATTCGAGTGAATGGGGTATAAGGTGTCGTCTGGCACGGGAGGTTTCTACGGCTGGGTCCATAGTGCAGGAGACGGCTTGAGATACATAGCTCGCGCCGAAAACAAACACTAGGACGACAATGTATTGGTGTATAGTGTGCGTGCGCGTGCACATGCGTGACGGGGTGACCAGCGCGATTTGCGCTACAAACAAGTTTGTATTTCCCGTGCGACGGCCAGGTCAAGTGAGCGGTTCATCCAGCTCTGTGACGTCATGGCCACGCCCCCCCCCCCCACTCCTCCCTGCCTCAGGACAGGAAATCTCTCCTGCCGCAGGCGAGCGTGCGCTGCGCCGAGGCATGTGACACCTGACCCTGAAGCCCTGTTGACTTCAATGGGGTGTCCATGTCAGATTGCATGGATCAGTGATCTCATAGCCTAGACTAGAGAATATACCCCCATAATCAGCTCAGGATGCATTCCTACATACATGATTTTCCAATAGCAAACCCTGAAACGCGTTGGAAGATATGCACTGTGCTAATGCAGTTAGAACCATAATGCCATGAAAACATTTTATTTTGTGCCAGTGTGCGCTGGTGGCAAATGTATACAGACAAACGTCTTACATCGGACACTGATCTTTTAAGCAAACAGTTTATTGGATTTAAATAAGAAAAGCAGAAAAGAAAACGGCACCATTTACAGAAGAAAACATAGATCCTGTTATAACTCCTCCACTTACTGCTCCAAAAACACATCATTAACTAATATACTGTGAGTGGAGCACATTTAATGCCAAGCACCTTGGTACTGATGCAGAAAACAGAAAATTGTGCAGTGCATCAAAATAAAATAGTCTTTGCATTGGTACATCATTATCAGCTCTATCCTGTATCTCCTCTTATCTCCCATCGTACGTTCAGTGTCCCTTCTGCTAACACCCCCTCCTCTATCGATCTCTCTGTGGGGGTACCCAGGGCTCTGTCCTGGGACCTCTTCTCTTTTCTCTGTACGCACTCTCTCTAGGTGACCTAATCACATTTCTTGAGTTCAAATATCACCTCTATGCTGATGACACACAAATTAACTTTTTAACCCCTGACCTTACACCTGCTGTACTGACCAAAGTTTCTGAATGTCTCTCTGCGATATCATCCTGGATGGCCCTCCGTCGCCTTAAACTCAACATGTCAAAAACAAAGCTACTCATATTTCATCCCAAACCTGGCCCCACAACCCCATTCCACATTACTGTTGGAAGCACTGTCATACACCCAGTAGCGTAAGCATGCTGCCTAGGGGTCACACTCTACTCCTCTCTCTCATTCTCCTCTCACATTCAAAACGTATCTAAAACCTGTTGCTTTTTCCTCTGCAATATTACAAAGATGCGCCCTTTCATCTGTGGCTCACATGCTAAAACTCTGACACAGGCCCTCATTCTCTCCCGTCTCGATTAATGTAACCTCCTGCTGTCCGGCCTTCCTGCCTCTCACCTGTCCCCCCTACAATCTATCCTAAACACTGCTGCCAAAATCACTATTATCTTTCCTAAATCTGTCTTAGCATCTCCCCTGCTGAAATCACTCTCCTGGCTTCCTATCAAATCCTGTATCACACTCAATTCTCCTCCTCACTTTTAAAGCTTTACACTCCTTACATCTCAGCCATAATTTCTCGCTTTGCACCATCCCGACTCTTGCGTTCTGCTCAAGGATGTCTTCTCTCTACCCCCTTTGTATCTAAAGCCCTCTCCCATCTTAAACCTTTCTCACTGACTGCCCCACACTTCTGGAATGTCCTTCCTCTCAACACACGACTAGCACCCTCTCTATCCACCTTTGAGACCCACTTTAAAACACACGTCTTTAACAAAGCATATGTGTAGCTCCGCGGCTAATACTATACACCTGATACATAAAGCTTGGCCCTTGCAGACGCACTTACCAGAATTCCCTCCTACTGTCTCTGTACGTCCATTCCTACCTACCAATTAGATTGCAAGCTCTTCAGAGCAGGGACTCCTCTTCCTAAATGTTAATTTTTAAGCCAGAAGCACTTATTCCCATGATCTGTTATTTGTATTATTTGTTATTTATATGATTGTCATGTGTATTACTGCTGTGAAGCGCTATGTACACCAATGGTGCTATACAAATAAAGACATACAGCACATACATACATCTCTGTGTTGACATTCAGTAGTTCGGAAAATAGCGTGTCCAGCATTAAAATACACAGATGTTCTAATTATGACTTCGCTGGCATCTGCCTTACACTTAGAATTGAGACGGGAGATATCTGCTAATGATCACTGTCCCCTGAGATGGCAAGAGGGTTAACATGTGTGGTTACCAGTTCATGAATAAAATGTGCTCAGTATGATGCAGAGCATGTTGTAGGCAGCGCTGAATTTCCATTCAATAGCCCCATTTGCACTCAAGCTGCCTTTTTTGCCATCGTCCAATGCTTGAGCTGCCATTATAGCCCCAGCTCAAAAGAAAATGGCTGTAATAATAGTCTCGCTATTCTGCCACAATGGTGACTCATGGGAATGACAAAGTTAGTCATTTACTGCTTCAAACTACAGTGATTAGTACTGCACAGTTTCGGTTTGGCTGCACAACATGAAAAGTGAGTACCTAGGTTACTAACACATCTGGTATTAATATAGCCCCTTTGCTGATGAAGAAGATATCATCAAAGCAGCAGTAAAACTATAACTTTAGAAGATATCCCAATCTGAAGCAAAACAACTTTAATCATTATCAAATCTTTTTTTTCTGTCTCTAGTTTAACCTTATGGCTTTATTTAGCATCTATAGAGGTTTGCAATAAAGTGAAATCACGCCTCCATAAACCAGCTTTTCTACCATTTTTATATTTTCCATCCCAACTGATCCCTCACAGAATTAGTGCAAAGGGAATGATCCCCCAACCAGTGGCAGATTAAGACATTATGGGACGCCTGGACACCAAGACTTTGAGGGCCTTTGCTAGAGGCGGCCCCTCCTGCAGCGTTGCGACATCATGACATTGTGATATCGCACTGTCATGGCATTGTGTCGCCATGTGACATTGTGGCGTCATTTGACGTTGGGTAACCATGAGAATGCGACACTGCAGGAGGAGGGCCACTACAGGGAAGGTACGAGACACCCCTCTTACACACACCTCTTACCTTGGGTGAGGTGCAGGGACTTTGCAGCTCCCTCCTCCGGTCGGGTGGAGGTTGGATACCGGCGCCGACAGGAGAGGGAGAGTATGGTAGACAGTGACCACCAGGCTGCTGCATGGGGAGTAGGGGCCCACCGCAACCTACGGTGCCCCCTCACCTTGAGGGCCCCTAGGCACGTGCCTAGTGTTCCTAGTGGGTAATCCGGCACTGTCCCCAACAAGGAGCTCTCAATAACAACCTCCAGATTTATTCATATTGCAAAATCAATAGGAAATGCTGCACACAAGGCCACCAGAGTAAAGCATTATGATTATGGATCCCGCTGATAATGTATGGTCAAAAGGGAGCATTGTTTTTTAGGTAACCTGTCTATAGGTATAAATATTAAGGATGGACAGGTTTATAGGCTAGAAATCCAACCCCCCCCTTCCCCTCCCACGATCCATAGATATAAGTGCAAACAAACATGGCTTAGACTCAGAATAAAAGATGTGTAAGAGCTTGCACTCCTAATACTCACTGTACGGGAACAGATAATAGTGGTGCACCATATGCTGTCCGGGGTCAAACCCTGTAATAGATCCTGTTTTGGAACAGATTCAATAGTAGAAAGACAGCAGGCACTTGTAAATTGTAATGAGTAAAAGTATCTTTATTGAGGTTACATATTCCTCCTACGCGTTTCGTTCCCTCCTTGGACTGAATCTTGTAGGAGGAATGTAACCTCAAAAAGATACTTTTTCTTCAATTTACACTCGCTGCCTTTCTACTACTCCATTATTGGCCTCAATTAACCAAAAGCTAATTTCTGCCTCTAATTTTGGTTTGTTTCCCGCCCCTCCCATCCCTTCAAAAAGGACTCCCCCGGATCTCAGAGGACCCTATCTCTTCTGGGAGGAGTATTCCTTTAGACTCTTTAGGGGTTAACTGCATGTGAGAGGCTCTATCTCTTTCTGGTCCGCCCTCTTTGATACCGGGGGTCGGTCATCTGAGGAGACAGGGCCATACTCAGATCTACAGTTAACCCCTGAGGATCCTATAGTTTCATCTGAGGAGGCTGGTTATGCCCCTCCCCCCTTTAGTAACCCTCTCCCCCCCTTTGGCACTCTCTCCCCTCCCTATGTTACACACACAGACTCCCCACTCATATCTTTTTCTCCCCATATTATATATATTGTAGATAAGCGCAAAATTCAATTTTTTTTTCCTCTTACAAAGCCAATTGAGTTCCGGCAAAAACAAAACACAATAATTTTTTAATTAATAAGAGTAAGACTATGAAATTAACACGATTCTATATGGTAATAATGCAATAAATCTGTTGAACAACTGAATCCACATAAAGGATATGAGAGCAATAGCAAAAAATATTCTAAAGATAATTGTGTAAGGATAGGATTTTTTTAAATAGAAATGATTATATAAAAAATCAAATAAAAATAGAAATGGGCAAAACTGGGTGTATGAAATCAGAACCTTACATTCCAAAACCGCAACCCCAAAATGATTTAGGTCCAAAACCAGAACCCCAGGCCCGTTGACCATCCCATGGCATTTCTCGCCATGTATTTAAAAAAAAAAGATTTACATTTTTCAGCTTTATAATTTTTTTTTATAAATGTGTTTATGGTTTTATACTTATTTTAAGCATTTGTCATTCATTAGTATGCTATTTTAGCATTTTTATTTTTTTCCCCATAATTTGGTAAAAAATCTGACACCAAAATCAAACAAAGTTAATTTGAGCTAATCCAGAACTAAAACACAAAAACTTTTCACAATCAAAGTAATGTTTAAAACCAAAACACCAAAAATTTCTAGAACCAAAATCATGGCCAAAACGAAAACACAATTTTTGTTTTAGAACCAAAACCAACACAATAATGAAAGTGCCCACCCTTAAAAATGTGTTCAAATGTCACTGTACCAGGATCACCTCTCTCTGACCTTGTTAATAATAAAAGTCATTGAGTAGGCATCACCATTCTCCGGTTTTGTCTGGGAATATTATGCTCTGGTTGAGGCGACTACTACTAAGCAAGGCACATTGACATGCTGGTAAAGTTGATGCGGGGTCACAGTTGTGTCGTGGTGAAGCATCAGACCACGACGTACCTCTGGCAAAATGTAACCTGTCTCCGCCAGCCCGTTGCTCTCATCTAATATCAAACTAACGATATAGCTTGGTCATGGGTGTATCCCATTGTAGGTGTAAGGGCTGTACAGTATATTCCATTTCAATGACAATGTGTGACCTAGAAAGAAAATGATGAGAAAGAAAATATGTTGCAATGGTTAGATAAAGCTATTAAAAAAATAACCCGGCGATTGTAAGCTCTTTGGCACAGGGACTCCTTTTCCTATTGTTTCATGTCTGAAGCGCTTATTCCCCTTCTATTATAATATTATGTCACGTGTGTTGTAAAGCGCTATATACCTGATGGCGCTATATAAATAGAGATATCTATATACATACATACATGCATGTGTAGCCATGTATAAACATGGTATACAGCTCTTTCTCATGCTTGCAGTAAACCTGGTAAGTATGCAGGATTGCCAGCATCAATCATGGAGGTTTGCCCTCACACCCTGGTGAGGTGTCATATGTAAACAAGGGGAGTGGTAACATGCTCTGTGTCCACCGTTAGTGACACAGGGTGTGTGGCTGTTTTCTGAGTTGATATAAGACACAGCACTGCCTAAAGTTAGTGTGTTAATCCAGAGATATTATATTGTTTCGGAGAGTGCTAATCAGTTATGATTCAGTTCTGGAGGTCTGCAGCAGTTAAGGCTGTCAGATATACCAATTAGTATCTGCACTGTGATCAGGGACCTGACACAGGTGCTGATCTCCCTGAGGGGAGAGGTGACCCAACTCCATTAGGAGGGAAGGACCTTCTGAAGGGATGTGCAGCAAAGAAATGGGCGGCTAAGGACGACTGCTGTGAGGGGCAGTCTGCCTATGATGATAATAAAGATGCCCTTATTCACCGAAACCTCATGTGTGAGTGTGGAGTTACTCAGCAGAGGAAGGGCACCAAGAAGGAGTTCCTCATCAGATACATCCCCCTGCGGCCGCAGAGATCCTGATGAGGTGGAGGCGCTGCATCAGATGTGAGTAGGACTCTAAGAACACTACCTCAGATGCCTGTCTTGCTGATATCCCCATACCAACCCAGGGGGAGACTCAGGAGTCCTGTAAGCCAGCAGGTGCACCACAACATACATGCATGTAATGGGGACCAGTTAGACCACAGGGGCCAATCTGAGATTGGGTGGGTCCAGAAACACCGTTACAATTGGAGGAGCTGCTGAGATACCTATCAACAGGACAGGTTTTGCTAGGCACACTAGGAAACAGGGAGAGTGTATGCTGCCAGTCAGTGCTGTGGATGGAGATGGAGCCTAGGGGTAGTCAGGGGTCTGATGGATTTGTCAGCTCGCAAAGGACAAACTAGGATCCTGAGTGAGGTTGAGTGGGTCTGGAGACAGGGCTATAGCTGTTCTAGTCACCTTGAGGCAGCTAGTTGGTAGGATGCCTAAAGGAATAGCCTGTTAACGTGGTCAGGAATTCTGGAGAGGGTCTGTGCTAGGCTGGCCAACAGTAGGTAGACGCCCTAGTACTGCATGGGAGACGCCAGAGTACTCTAGCCAGGAGCCAGAACACTTACCGCAGAGCACAGACTGGAGGGAGGTGGACACAGCATACACTGAGAGAGTGAGCCTAGCCTGAGGTAGTGCAACATGAGTCAGACATACATAGTCAGACATACATAGCTACACATAGGTGGTGCATCGTGGCATTCTTTATTGCATCGGAATGGCAGCTGCCCCGCAGAGAGGAGCTCCATGTGCGATAATAGTACTTACAAACTAAAGATAGCGACCGCAAGAAGGGAAGATCCGCGCGGTTCGGAGAATCCAAGATGGCGGACCGCAGCTGATGGAGGGAGCGCACGTGGTGTGCGTACTACTGAGGAACAAGCTGCAGAAGGAACCTTTGCCAGCATGTTGTGGAATGGCGCTAAGGCAGTGGCTGCGCCATTTTGGTCCTGTCTAGGATCAAGGGGTGCTACCCTGGAGGACAGTGTTGAGGACATTGTGGTAATGTGCGGTGAAAATGGAGAATCTGCTTGCCAGACGGTGAGATATAACCAAAACTCTACCTCACTTGCTTATGTGAATGGCCGAGTGAACCAAGATGGCAGCTCCCGCTTCCCTGGGAGACCGCGTGGGCCGAGTGCAGAAAAATCTGCAAATGCAAAAGTTGCAAGGAGTTGGCCGGGATTGGTGCCAAGCAAGGAACCCCACCCTGCTGGGGGGTATGGCGCGAAATCTGTGGCCGTGCCCTCATGGACTGTGACAGGCTCAGAGCCAGTGCTGGGGCACCCAGTGAATCTGTGGGACCCTCCCCTAATCTCTATCAGGGGGAGTGGTTTCCAATTGTGCCAAATGAGAGTGGAGCTGGCTGAGGGAGGAGTTATCAAACCGACCCCTGCCCTTCAGTTGCGAGGAGCTGGTGAACAGGAAAGACCACTACAGAAAGTGTCCCCTGTACTCAGCATGACCAGCAAACAGGAGAAAGAGATGGACATCTCCGCTCACCCCTATTCGTTACCAGGAGGCTTCCTGGTGCTCAGGGCGGGTGACAAAGAAATAATAAAATGTCTCTGTATGCAGTGCCGACTACCAGGTGGCGTAGCCAGCACAACAGCTAGGTGCCCCCAATGTGGCATCCCCTACCTATGGGCCGTGCAGCCCTTTGTACCAGGGCAGGCCGTGGAGGCGGGAGCGGACCCAGCTAAACTGACAGCTGAAGCCTTGCCTTCTGTCAAAGCAGAACCTGTCGACCCCGGAACATGGGGATCGCTCCTGATGATCTCGACAGAGCTTGGAGAGAAAGGGGCTTACAACCGCGGTGAGAGCCTGGAACCTCGCCGTCGGTCCCCTGCGGGACTGCCACTCCCCGAGTCGGAATTCGGCTCCTCGGACGAGGAACAAGCGATCCCGACGTCGGTGGTGATGCGCCTACCGGCGGTGCTGTGAACGAAGCAGGCCTTACCTGTGTCGCAGCGGAGCGGAGTCTCGAGGTGCCGAGATCGCCTGTGCGGAGGTAGCCGGAGCGGCGGAGTATCACGCCCGTGGTGACTGGCAGAGAAGAACCCATCCGAGCCGACGGAGTGGTGAGAGACACCCTTACCCTCCACAGGCGCCGGTGGTGGCAACGGCGGAGGCAGGCCTAGCCCAGGCCCGAGCGGAGCGGTGAGCTGAAGCTTCACTTCCGGCGGCGGATGTCATTCTGGAGGAAGAGGTTCCGGTGAGGAGCCCAACCCAAGATGGCGGCGGTGAGTCCCACGAGATCGACGATGTCACATCCGGCGGACACAGCAGAGCCGGGTGGAAGATGGCCGCATCCTTGCGACCGCCGTGCTGTTCCAGGTCGCCTGGGTCCGGGAAGAGCTGGCAGGCCCTGCGGAAGCCTGGGAACAAGGAGACGGGTGAACCGGAAGGCCAGTCCGATGGCACCGGGCAAGGTAGCGAGAATGCCAACTGCGTTTCCCTATGCCCAACCCCCGGCCATAGTTAAGACACCTGCCCCTGTCACTTTCTCATCTGGGTCCTCGTCTAGCCAAGGGTTGTCTGGGGAGTCCCGAGCCACCTCCGAGGAACGGACTGGGGAGAACCTGGACTGGGGAGAGTGTTTTACATCTGATGATGGGTCGGGAGGAGGGATGTATATGCGGAAGGTATCATCATGTCTTTGTGAATGTACTAGTCTAGCAAGTGTCACCAGTTGGCCTAAGCGTTTGGGATCGAATTCCAGATCCACTGGTACATCCGGGATATCGTCTGGGGGAGAGCCAGAGGACAGTGAGGGTCTAGTGGCGGTACCAGAGAGCGTCAGGGAGAGAGAGACCAGGTGGTGGGCGCCCCAGTTTGAGGGGTATGAGGCCTGGCTGGACCGCACATGATTTATCTTGAGGAGAGAAGGGATCGTAGATTATTGGTGGGGAGTAGGGGAGTTCACGGAGGAGGAACGTCTGGAGGAACTGCGCCTACGATGGCATGATATACACTCAGGAGTAGTGGATCCCAAGGGAACAGCCATATTCAGGACCCCATTGAGCCAGACGAGCCATTGTCGTGGATGCTGCCAGGCAGGGCAGGTAATAAAAGGCTGATTAGGACCAGCAGGGCTGAGAGGGCCATTGTTACTAAATACAAAAAGTCTCATCCCTTATGTACCAGAGCCCCTAATGCAGGAAATCGAGGTTGGGAGAAGTGCGTGGCTGAGGGCAACCATCGAGGAATATATTATGAATAAATCTGGTGGGTACACTGGTTTCAAAACAGAGGAGAGGATCACTCAATTGATGAGGGTGTGGAGTGTTGGGCGCAACATCCATATGCACCGGGTGGAGTATAGGCCAGAAAGTGGGCCGCCTAGGGAGCACAGTGTAACTGTTAAGGACATTACCGGTAGGGAAGTGCAGAAGCCAGACCCTAGGCACTACTATTAGGTAGTAGATGGGGATTCTCCTTAGGAGCAGTGCGGTCTGCTGGTCAGCAGGCACTGATTGAGACTAAGTTTATCATATTATATGATGAGAACTGTAATGTATTTTTATATATACTGTTGTTATGTTTTGCAGTGCTGCCTGGAGGAAGGTTCTGCAAATTTAGATCCCAGCCGGGTCATTGGGGTTCACCAGGGGGAGAATGTAGCCATGTATTAAAATGGTATACAGTTCTTTCTCATGCTGGCAGTGAACCTGGTAAGTATGCAGGATTGCCAGCATCAATCAGTGAGGTTTGCCCTCACACCCTGGTGAGGTGTCATATGTACACAAGGGGAGTGGTAACATGCTCTCTATCCACCGGTAGTGACACAGGGGGTGTGGCTGTTTTCTGAGTTGATATAAGACACAGCACTGCCTAAAGTTACTGTGTTAATCCAGAGATTCTATAGTGTGGGAGAGTGCTAATCAGTTATGATTCAGTTCTGGAGGTCTGCAGCAGTTAAGGCTGTCAGATATACCAATTAGCATCTGCACTGTGATCAGGGACCTGACACAGGTGGTGATCTCCCTGAGGGGAGAGGTGACCCAACTCCATTAGGAGGGAAGGACCTTCTGAAGGGACGTGCAGCAAAGAAATGAGCGGCTAAGGACGACTGCTGTGAGGGGCAGTCTGCCTATGATGATAATAAAGATGCCCTTATTCACCGAAACCTCATGTGTGAGTGTGGAGTTACTCAGCAGAGGAAGGCACCAAGAAGGAGTTCCTCATCAGATACATGCCCCTGCGGCCACAGAGATCCTGATGAGGTGGAGGCGCTGCATCAGATGTGAGTAGGACTCTAAGAACACTACCTCAGATGCCTGTCTTGCTGATATCCCCATACCAACCCAGGGGGAGACTCAGGAGTCCTGTAAGCCAGCAGGTGCACCACAATATACATGCATGTAATGGGGACCAGTTAGACCACAGGGGCCAATCTGAGATTGGGTGGGTCCAGAAACACCGTTACACATGCATATATAACTCGTCATTTAATCCTTGTGGATGAACTGTATCTAATGTAAATATTCAGCGGCTCTCGTGGTGTAGTACTGTAGTTCTTATTTATAATTTCCTCTAATACCAAGATTGACCCTATCAATCTCGAAGGCTTGCAAATTACTGACCCCATTATGTTTAAGAAGATAGAGGTAAGTTATTTTCTTTTTTTGTTATCAGACTCGGCATTTTTAATATTGTAGCTACAGTATGTTCAAGGACCCCTTTTCCTCAGCGGTCATTTCATGCCCATATATCTGAGTTTACATGGGCATATTATAATACAATAAATTACACTGCTACTACTGCAGTTAATGTACTTATCAATTAGAGATTATTTATTACCTGAACTATTATTATTATTATTATTATTAATAATAAAAATAAATACATTTTGTAATATTTTTCCAATTTTTTCCCAGTTGGGATTCTAAATGCCAACAAACCTAACCGTGTTTACCTGTTTAGACGTGTGATTTTGGTATTAACAGAGTATCCTGTTTAATACCTTCAGCTCGGTTGAGACTGTTTAAACAAAGCTTTAAGTTCATGATCTCGTTTGTCCAACAATAATTGCAGTAATTTCACTGCCAGTACCATTGTACCATTGTACCACTGTACAATTCACTTAAAGTCTATGGAGATCACGGCTGTAGTTTTGCTCATCTTTAGACGAATGTGTTCCTATTACTTTGATGCTATTTTCCTTCCCTTTATTTTTTTAAACTTGTATTTTATTGATCTTTTTTATGTTATATATAGGGTAGAGAGGGGGAGGGTACAAAAGAAAAATAGGTGGGGGTGGGGCGGGGGGATACATTTCCAGATTTTCTTTATTTTCAGTACAGCCATTTATACTTTGTTACACTCGCATTTACTTATCGACATGGTTCACATTAGTCACATAGCATCATGATGAAAAGA
The DNA here is from genome assembly GCF_040206685.1 of Ascaphus truei. Lineage (NCBI taxonomy): Eukaryota > Metazoa > Chordata > Amphibia > Anura > Ascaphidae > Ascaphus > Ascaphus truei. The sequence continues at coordinate 19,919,300 of NC_134490.1, read as the reverse complement.
AAACAAACAGAGATTCAACAAACATTTGCTTCCCAATATATAATCCATGACGCCCATATCTTCAGGTATTCTTTGTATCTATCCTGAATTAAACTGGTACATTTTTTCATGATCATAATATACAGTAGTTTCATTTGTTTTTTAGTTCAGCCATTGACGGTGGGTCAACCTGTTTCCAGTTTCTAGTTATTACTGCTTTGGATGAGGAAAGGATATGTATCAATACTTTGTCTGTATTCCTCTCTAGATCTTTGATTGGTTTTAAAATGAGTACTGTCTCTATATTCCAGGGAACAATCCAGTCCCGTAATTCTCTTGATTAGCTTTTTAAATTTTCTCCAGAATAGTACTATTTTAGAGCAGGACCACCAAATATGTTTAAACGAGCCTATTTGGCCACGGTTCCGCCAGTATAAAGTGGAAGTGGCCGGGAAAAAAGAGTGTAGTCTGGCTGGGGTGTAATACCATCTATGTAATATCTTGAGGTTAATTTCCCGGACTGCCGAACACCTAAACGCTCTTGCTGATCTCTCGTATATCTCCAGATACTCTTCCCTCCCAAGTGGTCGCCCTATCTCGTTTTCCCAGTTTTTACTTGGTTGTTCCACTTTCTGCGTGATCAGGATTTGATACAGTTGTGCAATTGTGCCTTTATGATATTCACCTGTTGAGTATAGTTTTTCAAAAGTTGTCAGGGGTCTAAAGACATCTTGTGTAGGTTGTATTGAGGTAGCATAGTGCCTTATCTGAAAATATTGGTATAGATGCATATCTGGTATATTAAACTCTTCCTTTATTTCCTGGAATGTTTTGATCCTATCCGCTTTCACCACATCCCACAATCTCCTCAAACCTTGCTCTGTCCATATTTTAAATACCTTTGAATAATGAGCCGGGACAAACCCTGGATTAGACAATATTGGTGTCAGGGGTGAAGGGATAGGTTAAACAGATTTTGCTCTACATATTTTATCCCATCATTTTAAGGAGTGTGAGATAACTGGTTGTGTCCTGGTAAATTCAGGCCTCAACTCCTTTTTTATCCATAGTAGCATCGCCATATCCTTTGTCTGAGCCTCAGCCCTTTCTATATCCACCCATGTCCTTTCTCCTTTCTTCATTAACGAGTATATCAGGGGGCTTATCCTGGCTGCTTCATAATATTTGATTAAATCTGGTTGTGACATACCCCCTAATATTATTGGTGCCCCCATTAGCCTTTTCTTTATTCTTGGCTTTCTGCCATGCCATATAAACTTTGTTATTTATTTTTCTAACTCTTTGATATCTTTTTGTGGGACTGGGACGGGTAGCACCTGAAATAAGTACGGCATTCTGGATAGTGTGTTCATTTTTACTGAGGCTATTCTGCCTGGCATGATATTTGGTGTTTATCCCAAGTATTTAGATCTTTTTTCAACTCTTTAATAAGTACCGGGGTAGTTTGTCGCGTAGAGTTTATCGTATGTCCTTGTTTTATAGACTCCCAAATATGTAATCTTGTCTGGTTTTCATCGGATGGGAAATTGTTTTGTTTTTCCTTCCTTTCTAATTAATTAAATTAATTAGATTCACCAGATCTGGATTGACTTTAACCTTTGGTTGGACATCAAATCAGCATTTGATTGAAATAATAAGTGATTGAAAAAAAATCAGCTATGGAGGATTTAGGGAGTGGGGGCTGGGGAGAGGTTCGTCATTAAAATGTGATAGTGCCGATCGGGGCACTATGTCATGGGAAAACCCCATTAACTTGAAAAGGAGCTTGCTTGCGATAGTGCTCCAATTGATGTTGGCCAACCACCCATTGCGTCATCTTGATACATATCTAGGTGCACATCTCTCTTGGTCTTCAGGATCTGAATCCTACGAGGTGGTTAGCAGGAGAGGTGAGACAGGTCATGTAGAGCTTGCCTATGTCCCTACTACAAGACTTCAGCTGCATTCCATTCATCCTAGCAACCTGCAGCAACGCAACCGAAAAAAGAAACACGGAAATGAGAAAAGACAGCAACAAAAAGACTGGCAGGAGAGCAACCAGGGGACACAGGAACTCAAAACAGGATTAAACATCAGACTGACAAATTTTGACGAGCTGGTCTTTTTTCCCCCCCTTTCTGAAAGCTTCCTTTTAACTTTCGTCAGGGGAGGAAAAACAGTGTTTCTTGATTCAAAAGGGGGGAAAGAAAAGGGAAACCTGTAAAGAGAGCCGAAACAATGTGAATAAAAAGGACAGGGATATAGGACAGGGAAATGAAAGCCGATTAAGACAAAGAAGTGGTGTCTGTAAAGGTTTGTGGGGTGAGTTTAAAACCTTTCCATTTAAGAACAGATGACGTGATTTCATACTGGGGAGTTTTAATAAAAAAGGCTATTTATCGAAGTGTCCAAGCTACACAGCTAGGCCAATAATAAAGCACTATGGGGGTTATTTACTAAAGTCTGCAAAACCGGGGCAAAGTCTGAGCAAATGAATTGCCCCAAATTTATCAAACGAAAAACTCCCTTTAGTTTCAAAGAGATGCCTTTTCTTTGATTAATATGGCTCTGTTTTTTGCACTGGTTTCGTAGCCAGGAGGCTTTAGCAAATAGACCCTTAAGTTTATTAATCAAATAAATCCCATTAAATTCAGTTGTTTGTCTCCCTTTTATAAATCAATCTTTTTTTGTTTTTTGTTTTACCAATATTGCCTGTTTTATAACCAGGAGACTCATATTCTGTGTGTACAGTTTTAAATTCACCCTTTTATCTCTTAGTTCATATGAACAAGTATACATTACAAACTGTTATATTGTACATAGGAAAACAGTATCCAATTTATAAAGGATTTTAAGTGCCTACTTTAAATGATAGTATAACAGTAGATCCTGGCCCATTTTAAAAGCAAAAATAGAGCAATAAACAGAGTGGACAGGAGGGGGGGGAGAGTGGACGGGGGGGGAGAGTGGACGGGGGGGGGGGAGAGTGGACGGGGGGGGGGAGAGTGGACGGGGGGGGGAGAGTGGACGGGGGGGGGGAGAGTGTACGGGGGGGGGGAGAGTGGACGGGGGGGGGAGAGTGGACGGGGGGGGGGAGAGTGGACGGGGGGGGGGAGAGTGGACGGGGGGGGGAGAGTGGATGGGGGGGGGAGAGTGGACGGGGGGGGAGAGTGGACGGGGGGGGTGACAGTGGACAGGAGGGGGGGAGTGGACAGGGGGGGGAGAGTGGACAGGAGGGGGGGTGACAGTGGACAGGAGGGGGGGTGACAGTGGACAGGAGGGGGGGGTGACAGTGGCCAGGAGGGGGGGAGAGTGGACAGGAGGGGGGGGAGAGTGGACAGGAGGGGGGTGACAGTGGACAGGAGGGGGGTGACAGTGGACAGGAGGGGGGGGGGCAGTGGACAGGAGGGGGGGCAGTGGACAGGAGGGGGGGGCAGTGGACAGGAGGGGGGTTGGTTTGGTTTAAATTGACGGGTCCCTCCTCTCCACTCCCCCTGTATCTTTCTCCGCTCCTGACCCCCCCCCCCCCCACCCCCCATGTGTAGCTCCGGTCCCCACTCTACAGTGTCTGAGACACAGTGTAACAGACGCACACAGACACACACACAGTGTCCCACACACACACTGTCACGCTGTGACACAATCACACATAGACACAGACACACACTCACTCACTCACTCACACACTCACACACTCACACACACTCACCTCTCCTTCTGGCCGCCGCCATGTTAGTTAGTCCGCGAGGGAGGAAGGGGTCCTTCCTTCCGCCGCCATCTTAGGTGCCGCGTGGCAGCGGTAGGCTGCCCTGGCCAATGCCTGTCCCCGCGCCAGGGAGGTGAGCGGGAGGTGAGGGGAGGTGAGCGGGAGGTGAGGGGAGGTGAGTGGAGGGAGCGGGAGGTGGGTGGAGGGAGCGGGAGGTGGGTGGAGGGAGCGGGAGGTGGGTGGAGGGAGCGGGAGGTGGGTGGAGGGAGCGGGAGGTGAGTGGAGGGAGCGGGAGGTGAGTGGAGGCAGCGGGAGGTGAGTGGAGGCAGCGGCAGGCTGCCCTGCCCACTGCCTGTCCCCGCGCCGGGGAGGGAGTTTAGCGGGAGGGAGGTTAGGTGCCGGGTGGCAGCGGTAGGCTGCCCTGGCCCCACGCCAGGGAGGTGAGCAGGAGGTGAGGGGAGGTGAGTGGAGGGAGCGGGAGGTGGGTGGAGGGAGCGGGAGGTGAGTGGAGGCAGCGGCAGGCTGCCCTGCCCACTGCCTGTCCCTGCGCCGGGGAGGGAGTTGAGCGGGAGGGAGGTGAATGGAGAGGGAGGTGAATGGAGAGGGAGGTGAATGGAGCGGGAGGTGGAGGGAGGTGAGTGGAGAGGGAGGTGTGTGTGATGGGGGGGGGGAGAGGACAGAGAGGTGTGTGTGTGTGTGTCCCCTTTGGCCCGTCACTCTGCCTCAGGCCAATGAGAGGTGTGCGGGGGCGGCCCAAGGGACCAATGAGATTTCCCCTAGGGACACCGGACATCCAGGCAGGCAGGCAAACATACAGTGCTTTCACTAATATAGTATAAGATAGATGTAGACCCCTTACTCCCGTGTCTATGGTGACTATGTGTGATGTGCTTTACCTGATAGGCCCACAGGAGGCCTGATCCTCGTCTGCAGGGAGCCTGGGGTGGACCTGATTCATTCCGGTGACATCGCCTCCACCTGTGAGGGATCCTAGCACTGGGGATAACCCCTTCACAGGACCCAATACTATAAATACACACACAGATATATAATAAGTGAGTATTTACTATACATGCAACTTAAAAACAACTTATACTACACAGTACTATATATATAGGCCTCGCATGGCTGTAACCACACAGTGCCCCTTTGTCCAGTCACCACCCTATACACACCCTGGTGCGGTTCCCTTAAAGTTCAGAGGTGCCTACCTTGGGTCTAGGACATTATCCTCCCTGGACATTACCTCTCTGTTCCGCTCCCTCTTCCCTCTTCTGACTGGCGTGGTGTCCAGAGCATGCCAAATGTATCTAAAATGTTGCAGGGGAATCCTAGCAGCCCTATTGGCTGTGTGCCGGCATATGATCCGCAGCCCCAGTGGCTGCTGAGGCATATAGTTCCTCTGTGGAGCTTTCCTCTAATGGCCACCGCTGTCCTGATGCTCTGTGCATGTGAGGTGTACCAACATGGCCGCCGCAACTATTGGGCCATTACACATGCGCGAGCCTCCTATCTCGCATGCGTGAAAAGCAAGATGGCCACTGCCTGTATCTCCCGACTGCCCCAAAAACTCCCGGAGCGCTGCTGCAACCGGCCAGAGACTCCCCCTGCCCCCGCAGCCGCAGCAAGGTGGAACCAAGGGGGACCCGGAGGGGGACATATATAGATATATCATCATCATCATCACCCCTTGTCGATCCACTGCTGGATGAAGGCCTCCCGAATGATCTTCCGGGTACTGCTGTTGCAGCCTCTCTTCTCCACGTTGCTCCAGCAAATTTTCTGATTTCATCCTCCACCTTACTTTTGGTCGTCTTGGTCTTTTGTTCCTCTGGAATCCAGTCGAGTAAGATCCCTGTCCAACGATGGTAATTTCTTCTTGCGAGATGTCTGGCCCACTGCCATTTTACTTTCTTCACCCTTGTTATGATGTTACCGACCATTGTTTGGTTTCGAACCCAATCATTCTTTTTCTTGTCTCTTCGGGTAATATCTACCATTCATCTCTCCATACTACTTTGTATTGTCCAAAGCTTTCGGCAGAAGTCTATACGAGTTTTACACAAATAATGCAAGTATCTTTCCAACCGGGGCATTTCCTACTCCCTTTTTTTCATGTTATAAATCATGATTTTCTTAATCTATTGCATTGGAGGTTATCATGCTAACCTTTAAACTGACCTGGGCTGTGGTGAGTGCTCCATTTTAACCTCCTGGACTCCTAATATATCAATCGCTCATATCTCCTGAGTGGAGAAACAGCATTGGGAAGAGCAAGAAGAGATGTTGTAACCATTAGCGGGACTGAGAGAGACCACGAAACCTGAGTGCCACAGCCACTCCGGCCCATTGCACTGCTACAGCAGTTAAGTTAAAGGAGAAATTCATGCCTTTTTAAATGTTGTCATTTTTTAAAACAGATTGTAAGCAGGTGGTTTCCGGAGCTGAAACCCATTAATTTCAGCTCCGGGGACCCCCTGCTTCCAGAGATACTTCCATAGGGGGTGCCGGTAGCCGTTCCGGCTGAGCTATCTCAGTTATAAAGTTTAAAGCTCCCATGTCACATGGGCCAATATGAACCCACACCAATGACATCACAGCTTCCTATTGGCCTGAAGGCTGCGGGAGCTTTGAAACTCCACCATTACAAGAACACTGCACGACGAGCGGAGTGGCGACCGGCACCCTCTACGGAGGTAAGTATCTGCAGAAGCAGGGGGTACCCGGAGCTCAAATTAATTGGGTTCAGCTCCTGGGACCCCCTGCTTCAATCCCATGTGAAAAAACAAAATGCTTAAATTGCCACTTTAAGATATCACCTAGAAATTGTAAACTTCCTATAGCTGAGTGAGCTGTTGATATTTTTTGTATTTATTTCTGTGATTTCCTTTGCAATCCCTAGCAGCCATTTCACTGCAATGTAAATGCCTGGATTTAAATAAGATACTGTGTCAGCTTCCACATCTGCAACCTAACTCCAGGTTAACGCTGTAATAATGATCCAGGCCGGTGGTTCTAGAGATCCTATTCTTTAATACCAAAGTTACCGTACAAATGTGAATTCAAAAAACAGGACTGCCTCATAGAAACGTATGGGGGCTATGCAATAAGCAGTGATAACTGCTTTTAAGTGAGATAAATGGCTTTTAAGACCGATACTGCCTGCTGCGCGATTCACTAAGCAGTGCAGGTTTGAAGGATATCCCTGCTTCAGCACAGGTGGCTCAATCAGTGGCTCAGTCGTTACCAGTGATCTATAATGCTGCATAACCACCTCTCTCTTTCTGCTGCTACTAGGGTTGCCAGGTGTCCAGTTTTGAACCGGACAGCCTGGTATTTTACCCCGGTGTCCGGTATAAAAGGAAAGGTAATACCGGTCATGTATGTGTCCGGTATTACCTCTCTCCGAACGCAGGGTGACTGCGGGGCACCCGGCGGCAGGTCAGAGCAGTTGCCGCCGGCCACGGTTCTCCCCCGCTGTAGTCTTCTCCTCACTGTCTGTCCCCGGTAATTGTGTTGGGCAGGGCAATTCCCCCCTTCTGAAAGTTAATTGGGACAGGGGTTGCATGGCTAGGGCACCTAATACCTTAGCACCGGCCCTCTGTAGAAGTATATACATAGTTGATAGTTATTAGTTAGTGCTAATTAGAATTTCAAATAAATAGATTCCTAGAAGCTCATGCCTGCTTTATTAGGCCTGTAATATAGTGAGCGCGTGCATCAATTATAATTGGCTGTGTTAGCCAAACGTTTCTATACTAGGGACGTGCGTGCGCACGGCCGTGAGCGGTTGTGCGGCAGACCAGGGAAATTACAATAAAATTGTATTTTCGCACTGCTGCCGCGCCACGAACCAATTACAGCGCGGCCTAACGCTGTGATGTCAGAGTCACGCCCCCTTATCCGCGTGCATCACGGCTTGCAGCCTACCAACTAAACGTACACACCACGTGCACGCGCAACGCTGGGCGCGCACCCGCAATAGCTGCATGAAAAGAAAACCTGCTTACTTGGACAGTGGGGATGGACGAGCTTTAAACCCCGGGTGGGAAGAGCCACTAACCTCCAAAATAGCTGAAACCAGCTGGACAAAGTTAACAAACACACAGATACCCAGCAAGCTCTCAGAACCCCCCCCCCAAATTGCCACAATATATATGTATGTATATGTGTCAAAAGGAGTGCTACTGGGCATAGCTAATTGTATAAAACAAGAAATAAAGAAGTCCAGAGCAACATCCAATGTGACAAAAATACACAGTGAAATACCTATATATCTCTTTAAAAGGGTTCATTTAGTTAACTCTTTGGCCAAAGCATATAAGCCTGCGAGCCACTTTCAAGGCATGACCATAATATCGCAGGTCCTAACACTAACTTGACTAACTGTCAAGCTCGCCCCTCCCCACTGTCCAGGTAAGCAGGTTTTCTTTTCATGCAGCTGTTGCGACAGGTTCAATGCCAGGGCCATCATTCCTCTAATTATAGAGGTAAATAAGGATTTTAATCAGTTAGTGTTAGGACCTGAGATATTATGGTCATGCCTTGAAAGTGGCTCGCAGGCTTATACGCTTTGGCCAAAGGGTTAACTAAATGAACCTTTTTTTCAAGAGATATATAGGTATTTCACTGTGTATTTTTTTCACATTGGATGTTGCTCTGGACTTCTTTGTTTTATACAATTAGCTACACCCAGTAGAACTCCTTTTGACACTTATATATAAATATATGTAGGGATGTGGTAGGAACCTCATATGTGTGTTCAGTGTGTGTTCAGTTGGTGTTTTGACTCTGTTCAGGAGAGTCATGTGGAGGTCTGCAACAGTGTTGCAGAGGCTGATGCAATAGCTGTGAGTCTGTGCAGCTCAAGGAACTACAACTCCCATGAGCTCCTGGGCAGTCACCTGACTTGAGGAGCCAATCGGAAGGCTAGAATTACGGGAGGAGGAAAGGGAAGCGTGGAGGAGAGACCACGCTAGTCAGAGGGGATCTGGAAGGTAAAGGAGGAGGGTGTATGCGTGCTGGGGATCCGTGACCCGCCTGCATAGGCTAGCTTTACCCCGCAGGCCCTTAGGAGAAACCCCTGAGCCACAGTAGGTTGCTGTGCTGCAGGGACGTCCATAGTGGTACCGATAAATCACCTTACTGTGTAGACAGTTAGGGACAAGCGTGCAGAGCAGGTTTGCTGGTGAGCTGAGGATAGAAGTGAAAAAATAAGTGCGCAACTACAAACAATTCATAAGTGAAGTGATGATGTGTGATAAATAAAAATGTGACCTTGTAAATACAAAATGATTTAAGGAGCGTCTGCAGCTGTGGCACCAGGGATGGCTCAGGTACCCCCTAATTAGACAGAAAATACAAAAAAACACAGCGCACAACGCTCATAGTGCATTAAAAATTATATTCGTAACCAAACAAGTGAGGTAAGTATTAAGCGTACATTAAAACAGATTAATCAGGCATTTCAAGGGTTAATGTTACCCATGCACCAATCAGGACACCAGTGGAGATGTCATCGGTTAAGGCACACGTAGCTCTCCTTGTCACGATCGCTCGATCTCAGGATAGGGCCTGAATGGTCTCCGGCAAGGTGGTATGCAGTTCAGCCAGCTCGTGATACAGACGAGTAGTGTCCGCAGGTTAAGCAGTCTCTGCTGCAGCGGGACACACGCTGTTCAACTCTCTGGTCCGGCGCTTCCGGGTTCGTGACGTCACTCGGCGGCGACAGCACGTCGCGATCTTTCTCAACACCGAGTTGGCTTGCAAAGGAGGGGTGCAAAGTCCAGGGTTCACAGTATGATTAATTCCAACGTGTTTCGAAACCGCAGGGGTCTCTTCATCAGGGTAAATTGGCTTCTAATCAATGTAGCATTTAATTACCCCACGCCTGTCACCGATAGGCCCCTCAATTAGGAGTTTCGGCCAATACAGGGAAAGCGGGGAGGAGTCAAATAGGGTCACAACTATAAACACATTGCCATAGGCAACCCAAGACAACAAAATAAACTTTATTAAACAAGCAATAACACTCAAAATACAAACATCAAATGATGACTCTAAAATAAAGAGAAAAAAATGTTAAGACAAGAAAGTTTGAACATCTGCAACTGCACCTATATCTAAAAGGTGCAAGTATCATGATATATCATTGAAAAAGAAGCACGAAGCATAAAATACAATAAATATAAGCAAGCACTTAGTATAAAAAATGAATTAATAAAAGTAAATATTAAAAAATATATATTAAAAAATTACAATATATATATATATATATATATATATATATATATATATATATATATATATATATATATATATATATATATATTAATAAAAATACTAAAACCTACACGGAGGATTTAATTAGATAAACCCCTATCTATATGGGGATTAAGAGACCCCTGCGGTTTCGAAACGCGTTGGAATTAATCACCCTGTGAACCCTGGACTTTGCACCCCTCCTTTGCAAGCCAACTCGGTGTTGAGAAAGATTGCGACGTGCTGTCGCCGCCGAGTGACGTCACGAACCCAGAAGCGCCGGACCAGAGAGTTGAACAGCGTGTGTCCCGCTGCAGCAGAGACTGCTTAACCTGCGGACACTACTCGTCTGTATCACGAGCTGGCTGAACTGCATACCACCTTGCCGGAGACCATTTAGGCCCTATCCTGAGATCGAGCGATCGTGACAAGGAGAGCTACGTGTGCCTTAACCGATGACATCTCCACTGGCGTCCTGATTGGTGCATGGGTAACATTAACCCTTGAAATGCCTGATTAATCTGTTTTAATGTACGCTTAATACTTACCTCACTTGTTTGGTTACGAATATAATTTTTAATGCACTATGAGCGTTGTGCGCTGTGTTTTTTTGTATTTGCTGGTGAGCTGCTTGGGACCAGACAGCTGCACTGCGGACATCCAAGACAAGCAAGGATTCGGCTGATCCTTTTCGAAGTATTACCGGTCACCGCCGTGACCGGAAGGTATTTACGTTAAGTGCACCAACACCGGTCAACAGGCGCTGATCCCGCCTTAGGCATAACTCTTTGAGGACACTAGTGAGTGACCAAAGGCCTAATACACTGAATTAGTCTTTCTACTAGCGCAAGGACACGCGGTGACGGGACCAGGGCGTGTGGGGCACACGGTGACGGGACCAGGACATACTCATTAAGAGCGTGGCTGAGCCACTACTGTACAGGACAATACTCATTAAGAGCGTGGCCGAGCCACTCATGTTATAAGGACATTACCATTTAGCTGAGTTAAGGTTATATTGCATTATAGATTATGTGTTGGGTTATATGCTGCGTGAGTATTAATATGATAGAGTGCTAAGCTTATCGTGCATATAGTAAAGTTGGTTGCATCATACATGTGTGTGTATATGTTTCTTGCCCAGGGGAATCTCACATCACGAGGATCCTGGGTAAGTGGAGGCGCTGCGCTATAAGTGTTACCCCAGGCTCCCAGCTAGCGGAGGCTCAGATCTCCTGGAGCCGCAGGTGCGTGCAGTTACCCGTAGTCCCTTTGGGAGCGTCAGAAAAAGGGCTACATATATATATATATCCTGCATATATATATGGTTTTTGTGTCTTCTATCAAATATAGAACATTTTTGATTTACTTACCTGCGTGCTGTCCCTTGATGTCGTGTTGCAACCGGTATCGTATGGTCTATATATATATATATATATATGTTGTGGCAATTTGGGGGTATTTCTGAAAGCTTGCTGGGTATCTGTGTGTTTGTTAGGGTTGTGGACTTGTTTGAGACATATAAATGTGCTCATAAGTGATATTTTTATTGAATGTCACAAATGAAGGGCACTGGTCCAAGAAGATACAATTCCTTGAGGTACTCTACTGGTCACCTTTCCCCTCCTCTCAATAAACTCCATTTTCCACAGCTCTCTGTCGTCTATTCTTCAACCAATGTCTTATCCATTCAACCAACTTACACTCCAATTCCAAGATCATTATCACATTGTTGACCAGTAGTACAAGATAACCATTCGACTCTCAGCCAAAACATGTTTTGTGCTTAATATTACAATAAGGTAAGACAACAGGGTTCAAAAGAGCGGGACCAACAGTTTGAAAGCATGCATAATACAAAAATTAATCGTTTTGCGGGTTGTGGATAGCTGCTTTAATGGAATTTTCCAATGCAGCTTGGGCAATAAGCACTTACAATAGGAAACAAGTAGACCCATGGGGGCAGAAAAATAGTCAATTAAATAAATCATAATTGACTTGCAATACTTTTGCTGAAACAATTTGTTGCAAAGTAAAAGGATCAGTGCCAGCATTAATGCTGTTAGTGCCAGAAACTCCAGCCGCCCTAGCACAGTCTAAGGCTGTTTTACAATGCCTCTGGGAACTGGGCCTGAAGGTACAGTTGATTATCTCCCCAGATCAGGGTTCTGTTAAAAAAAAAAACTATAAAGACAACTAGAAAAGAAAAAACTCCTTTGTCACTTTTCTCCGAAGGAACTCAGAATGCACAGAGCAAAGTGTCAGGGGAGCAGATCTTTAAACAGCAGTGAAATGCTAAAGGATACTCATTTATTTACTTGATATAAATAATAAAAGCAACTGCACAGCCCAGCACAAATGTCCCTGTGGGCACAGAGCCGACTGTGTTTAGAGGGAACATTAACTACACCTCTTTATTATTGAGAACAAATTTATAGGAGCAGGCGCATTCTCTCCGAAATCCTTTTCCACTCACCTACTCTGAAAAGTAAACATTTAATTTTTTTGTTGTTGTTAATAGATTTAATGTTCATTTGTGGGTAGCCTAAGGGTAGAAAAGCGTGACATTTAAAATAATTGTTGTTTCAGGGGTATCCTCTGGAGTAAAATGCTGCAAAAGTGCGGAGAAGATTTAAGTAAATGACTTTGTCAGCTTTTATTTATTCCCTACATGATAGCCAGAGGCAGGACTGGGAGATAGCCATTAGAATCCCAGCCATAAAACAGGGAAGCGGAATTTAAAAAGGCCAGGGCGAGATTACTGAAAAGTTACTGTGTAACATGGATAATAATGCCCATAGAAGAAGAAAAAACAAACAAAAAAGACAGGTTAATGCAAGAAAAGAATGGAGAAGATTATAAAACGACAAAGTGTGCAGATAAAAAGGATGATCATACTGCAAAATAAGCGATTAGTGAATTTGTAATGTTAGAATCAGTGGAAAAAATGTCATTGAGTCACGACACTTTTTTATTAACAGGCTCAGATTATTCCTATTTTTTTTACCGTATTGAAGCTCCAAGGAAATATGATTTATTCTAGAAAGTTCCTTTGTGTCCTTTAGAACAAATATTGTATGTATCTTTATATAAAAAAGTTTGCGTTGTTTATTGAAAACATTTTTAGATTTTTGTTTTAAATCAGAATATTACTACTTTTTTTAAGCCACTTCGACCACTGCTTAATGAAGTTTTCCTAGGAACCTTTGGGTACCCCGGGCATCCCCCACTGATTAATGAAGTTTTCCTAGGAACCTTTGGGTACCCCGGGCATCCCTAAAGAGTTGCGTGCAATTTTCAGGTAATTTGAAAATTGTATCAAATACAGAAGAATTTACAATGCATCTGATCTCAGACGTGCTCTTAGAGAGGGTTGGGGTTCCATACAATGCATCTGATTTTAGACACAATATTAGAGAGGGTTGGGGCTCCTTACAATGCATCTGATCTCAGACGCGCTATTAGAGAGGGTTGGGGTTCTTCAGAATTTCACATGATAACTATAGGGTTCCTTAACCCAGGGGAGCGCAATCTTTTTTCCTGCGCCCCCCCTGCCGGCTGTTCCCCTCTCTCTGCGCCCCCCCCTCCTCTTACCTCGTCTCGGGCGTCATAACATCTGTGACAAACGGCTTACTCTGGGGATCCGCCGTCTGTCCGGGACTGTTAGAACACGTTTTTTTAGGGTAGGTTAAATGACGAGGCGCAACGTGCTGTTCCTTTAAACAGGCTATTGCCTGGTTTATTCAGTCCCAGGCACTGAGACTGCCACACGGAATTCAAAATAATACATAAGCAAACAAAAACCCTGCTCGTCTGAGCAATAACTTAACTAAGGTTTTCCCTGACTGGGGTTGGACTGGCTTATCCAGTTCCAACAACAAAAATAAGGAAATTAGACAAATCAGTTTTAGACAAAAGGAACAGAATGATTTAACCTGTTTGGTGAGAGGCGTTTCCCCTCTCTGCTTCCAGCAGCCTTCCTGCCTCCAGGCTCTTGGGGAGAGGAACCAGGAAATCAGCCTTAAATACCTGATCTCTAACTAGCAGGACAGGTGACAGAAATCAGGCAGCAGACAAACTCTGGTCTGGATCCCTCACCCCTCAGTTCCAGCACTTGCCAAACTGTGGAATGGAGTGCATGCATTCTGAGGCTGCACTTTCCAGCCTAAACAGGATAGGAACGGTTCAGTATCCTGGGAGCCCTATATATGGAATTTATCACCATACCCTGGTTTCTGTCACACATCATGTTTCCATGGCACCGTGACGTCACATGACCTCGGGATGTCATTTGACGCCGCAATGCCATGGCGATGTGTCTCCAGAAGCCGTCTGAGCCAAGGTAAGTGTAGTTTAAGAGGCCTTCGCTGCTTCCCCGGCATTTAATTTAAGTGTAAGCCCTGCGCCCGCCGCAGACAATCTCGCGCCCCCCAGTTTGCGCACAGCTGCCTAAACCAATAAAAGGTTAGAAACCAATTGCTTAATGACACAATATTATGTTACAGAGTTAGGGTATTTTATATAATATAAAAATGAGGGGGCATATGTATCAAGGCATTGAAGTGGAGCAATTGTGGGACAATTTTTTTTGCACCATATGTATATAAAAAAATGAGAATTAAATTAATATGATTTATTTCTTTTATATCAGTGGTCTAATTTTTTTGACCCCAGATTTGCACTACTTTTGCCTTGATAAATATTCCCCGAGATGTTTGGAATCTGAAAGGTTCATGTAACTTCTATGAAGAATTTTATTGTTGGTTGTGTAATAAAAGGTATCACAGCATGTAAGAAAATGACATTTTTATGGTTACTAGAAAATTAGCATTACATATTTTAGTGGGAACTTTAAAAGACCTCAACATTTATAGCCTTTAAGAAATTAAAGAGAGGGGGTTATGGCACGAGAGAAACTTGTAAATACATCAAGGGTATTAACAAGGTGCAGGAGGAAAGCATTTTTCAGACAGAGATGAATGCTAGAATAAAATCTCATGCTGTGAAGCTGAAGGGTGGTTGACGTGTGAGCAAGTGCTTGTTCCGTGAAAGTGTAGTGGATGCATGGAACAGCTTACCAGCAGAGGAAGGAAATATGAATACAATAAATGAAATCCATGTTGAATGGGATGGACAATATGGTTCCCTAAATATGAAAAGGCCAAGACGCAAATTGTGTCTGAGGGTTCACAGCAGATGGGGAAATGGGACTGGTTCAGGAAAGTGGTCCTTATCTACCTTTAATTTTGAAATTTGTATGTTTGGGAAAGACCCTAATATAAAAAAACCTGGAGAAAGGGAGGTGGTTCATATTAGTGCGTGTTAGTGCATGCATCAAGGCAAGGCATTGTATATATCGGCTTGCATATTGTCGTCACTTATCTATTACCTGTAATTTACCCGGATCCCCTTCTGAGCAGCAGATCAGGAATTGAAATACCAATATCTAATCCCATTTATTCTTGCAAGCAACTGGAAAATATAGTATAGAGTTCAGGCTTGTAATATATTACTTTTATTTTCTTCATTGCCTAACTGGACTAGGAGGTCCACTGGAGTAGGACTATATGCCTCCTATTTAGTCATCTATTTATTTATAAAAAAATGTCTTACCAGGAAGTAATTGTGAGGATCGGGCGTGGGCGTCGCCCCCGAGATGGCAGCAGCATCAGCAGCAGACTGTGCTCCAGACTTTGACACTAACTGACTGCTGCTGTTCTTCGTCAGTACCTGCTGTGCTGAGCTCGCTCAGCAACGAATCAGGGGGCTGATTCTTGCAGCAGCTTCTGCTGCTGTACTCCTCAGCTATTGGCTACTCTCCCTTTATATGCTCACCTATTGCTGCTGCGATTTGGCTGAGCATAGATTCTTTCCTTGTGACGATGTGCTTGTCGCAAGCACTTTATATCGCCTGTCCTGCCTTGCCTTGCCTTGCTGCTTCACTGTGTTTTATCTTGCAGTTCAACGGCACCTTGGCTTTTCTCTATAACGATCCTGATTCTCTCCAATTCTCGACTACGACTAGTGACCCCAACGATCCATACCATCTCCTATCCTCGACCACGGAAAGTTATACTACGATCCTCCCTTCTCCAAACCTGACCCGACTACCCACGACTATGATGCTGCATTCTGGATGCGACCTCACTGCCTCAGGTCGGTGTTTCTATATCCCCTCCTCAGCCTTGTGGTAAAGTCCAGTTTGTGGCGGTCACCCGTTACAGTATGCTCAGCCCCACAAACATGGACCCGCTGAGGTGGGTCGAGTTCTGACCCTGCACACCATCCAGCTTGAACAAGTGATGCAGTACCTAGACCATATTAACAAACGAATGGAGCAAATCCACCTCGCAGTACTGCCAATCGCAGACCTGGCACAGCGTGCAGCGGTTAACCTTGCTCCCCTAGTTGTGGAGGCCCTTACACCAAGTGCTACTCATGCTGCCTGTGAACTCTGTCTCCACACGCCTAATCGCTATGGCGGAGATCCCCTCAGCTGTCGTTGGTTTCTAAACCAATGTTTTATTCAATTTTAACTTTCTCCCTCTCGCTTTGTGTCTCAGCGTGCTAAAATCGCTTATATCATATCGCTGTTAACTGGCGACACCCTGGTGTGGGCATATCCTATCTGTGAGAGACGACCGGACTTCTACGAGTAACCTATCTCTCTTCACTCAGGAGCTACAAAGGGTCTTCGACACTCCAGGACATAAGGTAATGGCCTCCTCTTCCCTCCTGCATATCTCTCACGGCAACCGGTTGGTGGCCCGCTACACAGTCGAATTTCGGACCCTCGCAGCAGAGACCGGATGGAACGACGAAGCACTAGCAGCAGTTTTTTGGCAGGGCCTTACGGAGAATCTCAAGGATGACTTCGCCGCACTGGAGCATACTAATAATTTGGGGGATCTCATCAACCTGTGTATCCGCATGGATCAGCGTCTTCAGGAGAGAAGCGTGGAAAGGTCCCAGCGCCGAGGAGGTAACACGTTCTTTTCTTAATCTTCCAGCGGTTCCTGTTACAGAGAATTCCCTGGATCCAGATGAAGCAATTTTGCACGGGGGTAACAATCTATCAGCCAGCGAGAACCAGCGCAGATGCAATTTTGGGCTCTGTATCTATTGCGGTACCACCGGACATCAGTCTCTCCGCTCTCCCAACACAGCGGGAAATGCCAAATCCTAGTGAGAGACGGGAGAATCACAATGGGAACATTACGTACTTCTCCCTCCTCTATACCTACTATGGTGATGCTGCCTATGAAGTTGACCGGGAAATTCTTCACGGCCAAAGCTCGGGCCTTTCTGGGTCAGGTGGTAACTTCATCGACCAGGCTTTCGTGGAGAAACACGACATTCGTTCTTTCGAAAATCCCCGATAAGATTGGAGGCGATCGACGGCAGAAAGCTACAGCCCGCATATATTTCATTGGAGACGGCTCTGCTACAGTTGGAGACAGGTATGGATCATTCTGAAATGATTCAACTTGACGTAACTCACACCCCCACTATTGATGTAATTCTGGGGTTACCGTGGCTTCAAGTCCATAACCCTGTGGTAGATTGGCCGTCTTCTCAACTCAGACATTGGAGCTCTCGTTGTCTTAAGAACTGTTCTGTTCCATAACAGATGTTGGCTGGGGTCTCGTTATCAGTGGAAGCGAAATCCAACCTTCCTAATATCTACTCCACCTTTCAGAATGTTTTTGATAAAGTTCATTCTGAGGAACTGCTGCCGCACCGGTCCTTTGACTGTCCTATCGATCTTTTGCCTGGGTCTGTGCCTCCCAGGGGAGCTTCCTATCCACTTTCCCCTCCAGACACCCCTTTGAAAGAGTACATTCAGGAGAACCTCCGCAGGGGATTCATCCGGAAATCTACTTGCCCTGTGGGCGCAGGGTTTTTCTTCGACTACCGAGGACTCAATAAAATCACGGTAGAAAATCGATATCCGTTACCACTCATCTCCGAACTGTTTGACAGGTTGCAAGGAGCCTCTATCTTTACCAAATTAGATTTGCGAGAGGCTATTAATCTGGTCAGAATTCATCAGGGGGATGAACAGAAGAGTATCTGGTTATGCCTTTGGTACTCTGTAACGCTCCTGCCGTATTTCAGAACTTTGTGAACGAAATATTTAGTGACCTTCTCGACAAATATGTCATCATATACTTGGATGACATTCTGGTTTTCTCAAAATCAGCACAGGACCGTCCAGATCATGTGAAGCAGGTTCTAAAATGATTACAGGAGAATCGCATGTTCGCAAAGCTGGAGAAATGCCAATTCCACCAATCTAGTACCTCCTTCCTGGGATACATCATTTCGGATACGGAATTAGCCATGACCCAGATAAAATCAAAGCCATTATGGAATGACCTTGTCTCATCAGCCTGAAAGCGGCCCAGCTGTTTCTGGGATTTGCTAATTATTACCGCCGATTTATTCAGAACTTTTCTTCCATTCTGGCGCCCATCACTGCCTTAACTAAAAAAGAAGCGGAGACTTCTAAATGGTCTGTGGAGGTGGTTAATGCATTGATAAACCAAAGACCGCTTTCGCCTCGGCCCCAGTTCTGGTATATCAAGATCCCGCTCTACCCTTCACACTGGAAGTTGAAGCATTGGATGTTGGGGCAGGAGCAGTGCTATCTCAACAAAAAAATCTTAAAGCCACAGGTGGTACCGTGGGCATTCGGGGTCCTCAGGTGGTCTCCATAGGTCCCTGCAGACCTAAGGTACCAACCCTGTATGTAAAAAAATAAAACATGGCCTACTGCACCGACACACTTTATTCGAGCAAATACCCGGTATGTACCTGGCAGATACCTGGAATGCGCCGCTCCTAACCTCTGACAAGCCCCGTTGCATTTGCCTTCCCAGCCTGGGTTCATGCCTGGCTGATGGGCGGCTGATCTGTTAAATGATAATGATTAGGATTTAATAGGCTGCAATGCTTCGCGTGTCTACCAGATGGCATAAATTCATGAATTGTAATGCAGTTTATATATATATACTGTGCAGTATTGCAGCCAGCGGGAATAAAATGCTTCAATCCCTGCTTGGAAAATAACTCAATGCACTCGGGCAGAAAACAGTCACAAACCTCAATACACCCGGGTATACCCGAATTCGTGGGACTAGCCAAGCTCGAATAAAGTGTGTCGCCAGTGTACATTTAAATAAGAACGCCCCCTCCCCCCCTCACCACCAAACACATACAATTGTCAGTAATGGGCAAAATAAATATTATCCAGATATGGATAATAGATTATTTGGCCATTATTAAACGCAACATTAACCAGCATAAATACACTAAATAAATACAGTTCTACTTACCACAGCAATATGAATGGCACCCTCATCAAGATCCTGCAGATCCCTATCCTCCGTTGCCAGAAAGCATACATACATAATAAATACATTCTAATGGCCCCTAACCCCTTAATCACCTTAGCGGTTAATAACCACTATAGTAATTAAGGGCCTAACCACCCACCCCGGACCCACTATACCCACGCTGTACCCATTGAGCAGTATAGTGGTACATCATACCCATATAATAATATGGGCATGATAAGTTTCTATAGCACTCAATGGGCATCCTAATCAAAATACATTAATGTTCAAAACACAATAATAAAACATTGCAAAACTCCAAAAAAACACAATTCACTAAATTTATTTATTTATTTATTTATAAAATATTTTACCAGGAAGTAATACATTGAGTTACCTCTCGTTTTCAAGTATGTCCTAGGCACAGAGTAATGATGACAAATACATGTTTACAAATACAGTTACATAAATGAGCAGGGTATACATTATATACAAGACATTGCGTGCACAGTTAAAGATAATATATATTATTGGCGTATGAAACAGTTACAGACCAGATTAAAATGTGGGACAGCCTTAGATTTGAAAGAACTTAAGCTGGTGGTGGATGTGAGAGTCTCTGGTAGGTTGTTCCAGTTTGGGGGTGCACGGTAAGAGAAGGAGGAACGGCCGGATACTTTGTTGAGCCTTGGGACCATGGACAGTCTTTTGGAGTCTGATCTCAGATGATAAGTGCTGCATGTGGTAGGGATGAGGAGCTTGTTCAGATAGCTGGGTAGCTTGCCCATAAAGAATTTGAAAGCAAGACAGGAAAGGTGAACTTTGCGCCTAGACTCGAGTGATGACCAATCTAGTTCTTTGAGCATTTCGCAGTGATGTGTGTTATAGTTGCATTGGAGAACAAAATGACAAATTGAATTGTAGAGGGTGTCAAGTTTGCTAAGGTGGGATTGAGTTGCTGAGCCATATACTATGTCTCCATAGTCAATAATTGGCATTAGCATCTGCTGTGCGATATGTTTGCTGACCAGGAGACTTAGGGAGGATTTGTTCTTGTAAAGTACCCCTAGTTTGGCATAGGTCTTGGTTGTCATGGTGTCAATGTGCATCCCGAATGTTAAGTGGGAGTCAAGCCATATGCCCAGGTATTTAAAACTAGTAACAGGAGTTAGGGTGGTGTTAGTGTTGGTTCTAATGTGGAGCTCAGTCGCTGGAAGCTTTAAAAATTAGTCTTGGTCCCAAATACCATTGTTACAGTCTTGTCAGTGTTTAAAAACAGTTTGTTTAGGGAAATCCAGTTTTCAAGTCTCAAAAAATCAGACTGAAGTATGTGTTGAAGGTCAGAGAGGCTATGGCTGTGTGCATATAGGATTGTGTCATCTGCATACATGTGTATTGAGGCTTCCGGACAAGCTGTGGGGAGATCATTGATGAACACTGAGAAGAGTAGGGGCCCCAGAACAGAGCCTTGCGGGACGCCACAGGTGATATCCAGGGGGTTAGAATTAGAGCCAGAGATGGACACATGTTGGGATCTACCTGATAGGTAGGACTGAAACCAGTTTAAAGCATGTTTCCCTATTCCAGAGCTCTAGAGTTTGTTAAGCAGGATAGCATGATCAACAGTATCAAAAGCCTTTGCAAAATCTAGGAATACTGCACCAGTGAGTTGACCCCGTTCCATTCCACACTGGATTTCATTGCAAACTTTTAGCAGGGTAGTTATGGTAGAGTATTTGGGGCGAAAGCCAGATTGGAATTGGCTAGGGAAATTTGTCTTGTTATACTGTAGTAATCGCTTAATTGGGAGTGGACACATTTTTCCATGACTTTGGATATACTTGGGGGAAGGGAGATTGAGACAGTGTTTTTGTCCCCACTTTTGAAGATTGGGACAACTCTGGCAGCTTTCCAGGTCTTAGGGATATGGCCTGCAGACAGGATAGCGTTGACTATGGAAGCAATTGGTTTGGCAATTGCTGGGGCACCAAGTCTTAGGAACCTAGATTGTAGTAAGTCAGGTCCACATTGGCTGCTTAGTTTTAATTTGAGAAGCGCTTGTGTAATCTCCTCTTCGGATACTGGGCCATATTGAAAATTGTGGGCAGTGTTGGGAGGGGGCAAGGCTATAGGGGTACTCCCAGGATGAGATTCAGGTTTGTGGTTTGGGCTGCGTTTTGCTAATAAGTTAGTAGCACACCCCACAAAGTAATCATTGAATGCATTTGATATGTCGGTGGGGTTTGTCAGAGTAATATCACCCTTAGTGATGTTACTTGGCTGTTGATGGTTAGAAGGCTGGAATATGTTGTTGATAACCTTCCAGAAGTTAGCTGGGTTTGATGTGTTCTGGTGGAGATTGTCAGAGTAATATTGTGCTTTTGCATGCCTTGTTTGCCTTGTGCACATGTTCCGCAGGCATCTGTAGTGATTGAGATTCTTGGTAGTGCCAGTTACTTTGTGGCTTTTCCACAAGGCATCCCTGAACTGGTAGAGTGCTATAAGGTCAGTTGTAACCCATGGAAGGTGGGCACCCCGTACCGTTATTCTGCGTAGTGGAGCATGGGTATCGCAGAGTTTTAAGAACTCGGATTGGAAATAGTCGAGCGCAGAATCAGGATCAGGAATTAAATCGATTCTGTGCCAAGGGCAGTTGGTAAGGTCAGCCAGAAATTGTTGTGGGTTAAAGTTTCTGAATGTTCTAGTGAGGAGAACTTTAGGGCTTGATTGGGGCGGTTTAATTTTCCTTACACAGTACTGTACACTATTGCATGGTCACTGAAAATGTCAGGAAGGATGCCAGAGGATTGGATTCTGCTGGGATTTGAGGAGAGAATCCATTCAAGCAAGGAATGGTTGTGCGATTTCCGGTTTGTCCGTGTGGGTTGGGAAATGAGTTGCGATAGGTTAAGCGATTTAATTTGTGTGTGGATTTTGTGGTTTTTAGGGTCAAGCCAATTGAAGTTGAAATCCCCAAGAACTAGCAGCTCACTCTTCTCATTCAGAGAGGAAATGGAGCCAAGAAACTGGGTGATATCAGTCAGAGATTGTAGAGGGGCTTTAGGGGGGCGGTAGATGCCAGCTAGCAGGATGGGCTTAGAAAAGGGGAGGCAGATTCTGCCAACTAGGATTTCAAAAGAGGTTGGGCTTGGGGGCAATTTAACAGTGTAAATTATAAGGTGCCTGCAATATAAAATAACACCCCTCCTCCTCTCTTTGACCTATCTCTCCTAGAAATGGAGTATCCCTGAATGGTGATATTTGCATCAGGGGTTTTAGGGGTTAGCCATGTTTCTGTAAGAATGATGGCTTTGGGTTTATGCACAAGGCACCATAAATAAAAACACTAGCCAGCTAATGCAATTAATACAAGCAATAACCAGATAAACAATGAATTAATTAAACCAGTAACCAATCAAACCAATTAATTAATAAAACAACAATGAATTTATTGTACCAGTAACCAATCAAACCAATTAATTAATAGAACAGCAATTAATTAATTGTACCAGTAACCAATCAAACCAATTAATTAATACAGCAGCAATGAATTAATTGAAACATTAACCTACAAAGAAATTAATTATTAAAAAATATCTGAAACACAACCATTCAAAGCATTAGCCAACACAACACATCATTAAGGAAAAACGAAAATCAATCGCCACCATTTTATTTAAATAAAGCAGCAAAATACCAAACAATTACATCCACCTAATAAACTGACATCGCAAAAATCACCATCAATACAAAGCAAGAAATTACACACAAATTTTGTCCTAATAATGTATTGATCTGTACCCTAAAGTGGTACAGATTAATACATTATCAGTCAATGTGCAAAAAATATAAATACACATCCAATGTCAAAACCTGTAAAAAAATACATTTACAAACATGCAATATTTTACTTACCATTAGAAGCGGTGGCCCTCCAACTCCCGGGGAAACAGGAAGTTCACGTACATCAAAGGCCTCAAACAGCATCCGATGCCCTCCGCCATTAAGATCCGGATCAGGTACCCAAATCTTCTTTCTTCTATCTTTAATCAGCTTCTTCTATCTTCATCTGTCATTATTTCTTGCTCTTCTTAATCTTCTTGTAAACCAAAAAGCCCCATGGTAGATCCCAACCGATGTTGTCTCGTTGTCTTCTTGGGCTCAAATAAGGCGTCACAGCCTTCAATAGGGCTTGTGATGTCACATTTTGGGCAGAAACTGGTTTAACAGCCATCTGATTGGCTGTTAAAACCATGTGCCGACTTTATAATTTTTTTTAAATGACGTCATTTAAAGGGAATGGTGCCAGCCAATTAGAATGGCTGTGCTTCATTTCCCTTTAACATGACATCACTAAATCCAAGATGGCCGGCGTCACGTGGTATTTCAGCCAATCAGATTGTGGGAACCAATTCCCATGTGAATCAAGACACCATGTGATGGAGTCATTTTAGGTCAAGTATGTGACGTCATCCAAAGGGAGTCACATGGTGTACTACAACCAATCAGATTGTTGATTGGCAATCTGATTGTCTGAAATACGGCCATCTTGGATTTAGTTACGTCATGTCTGGATAATAGTTATTTTGACCATTACTGTACTGTATGTGCTTGGTGGTGAGGGGGGGTGTATTTATTTAAATGTAGGCCATGTTTTATTTGTTGACATACAGGGTTGGTACCTTCGGTCTGCGGGGACCTATGGAGACCACCTGAGGTCCCCTGGACACCCACGGGTACCACCTGTTGACCTACTGGGGACACCTGTGGGAAAGAACCCCGTGGGAACCACCCAATGGGCCCCCAGACACCTGTGGGGGTGACCCAGGGACCCCCAGGGACCAGCTGGACCACCCGTGGACCCCATTGAGGCCCACGTGACCCGCGGGTTCCACCTGAAGGGCCATGGTGCCTAGCGGGGACCACCCGGAGGCCCCCAGACACCTGTGGGCACACCCGGGGTGCACTGTGGGGCCTGCGGACACCCATTGGGCCCACATGGGACTACCGTAGGCCTCGGGTATGAATCCTGTATGTTAAAAAATACATCATGGTTTTACATTATGGGGGTACATGGGGGTGGGTGGGGGTGGTGTATTGATGCTTAGTAAATGTGTAATATACATTTAATTCCTAGTCTAGATGTGCAGGAGGTCTCCGGAGTAGAACCGCATTGGTTTTATGTCTGGGGACCCCCTGCTTCCTGAAAAAGAGCTTACAATCTAATTTTTTGGAAGGGAGAACATACAGAGACAGTAGGAGGGCATTCTGGTAAGTGCGTATGCAAAGGGACAAGGTTAGTGTATGACAATCCAGGACAATCAAGGACAATCCAGCGCTCCTTGATTGAAGAAGACTTACGGCTGTGATCGCCACTGCAGAGCGACGTTGCTGTGCTCCCAGCCAGGAGGTAGAGGACAAGCAAAAAGCAAGGAAGCGCTGTACTGCTCATAATATGAGCAAATTGGCAAAGGGCTGGAGGGCACGGGCAAGAATACAACATTTTTATTACAACATGGTTAAAACCGGACAATTGAGAAGAAGTACCTCTAACGCGTTTCGCGCTGGCAAGCGCTTTGTCAAAGTGTAATTAAGCAAACTTCCAATAGTGGTTTAAATACCTGTTCCTCTCTTCGCATGTCTTCCAAAGGACTGATAGAATCATAAACACATGGAGCTAACCTCCAGGCCATGGTTTTTTTTTCTTCATATTTTGAGCATCGCTTCCTTGTTTTTTGCTTGTCCTTAAATCTGTAAAAATCCTGAATGTGTGCCTAACAAAATGGCTGCCTTCTAATTCTGTGCTGCAGTCTGTGAAATGCTGAAGCTGATATGTAACATTATATTACTAAGTGTAACACATTATTGTTACAAGAACAAAGAAACTGCAGCACACTGCCAGGGAGTCAGGTGGTGAATTAAAATCCTATTTATTCAGCATTACGCCAACAAAAACATCACCCCAGGAGGGGAACAGGGTCCTCCTACGCGTTTCGGACATACTGTCTGAAACGCGTAGGAGGACCCTGTTCCCTCCTGGGGTGATGTTTTTGTTGGCGTAATGCTGAATAAATAGGATTTTAATTCACCACCTGACTCCCAGGCAGTGCACTGCAGTTTCTTTGTTCTTGTACTCTGGATCTCTACGTTTGCGGCTGGCACGCCACCTTGGATTCCTTGAGACTGCAGTTGTGGGTAAGATTGTCATTATTGATTATGGCTTATTATGGATGAGTACCAATACCCTAATTTTTTCTATGAGGCAATTACTCCAGTTACAGATGCATGGGTATACATTGGTGACTCACAGGTCATTTCTTACCACATCCACTCCGTTATATAGTCTCCAATGGAGTCCCTCAAGTTTTATTGACTGTTAATCATCTCCACCTTGGAGCCCCCATTTCCACCATACCTGTACATTAGTGTTACAGCTTGCAGAGTAATAGACAGTCTGCTGTTTGAAACACAGCAACAGATTTGTTTGTGATACTTTGTTGCCAAAGGGCAGAGCTCAAAAAGGTACAAAAGAGGAAGTGGATCTAACTTTATAAATGGTTGTTGTAGCAACCAAAGGATGATCAGTACATTAAATAAAAAATCATAAAAAATGGCATTAGGAGTTAAAAAAAAATGCAGACTATTATCTAATACTACAGAACTGATTTATTTAAAAAAACATATAGGATGTTTCCTGTGTTGCTGATTTAACTTTGAGGACCAGTTACAATTGGATACTGTATGTGTGAATGTCTTTAACTGTGGCTCGTACACATTTCTGCGATTTTCTCTGGCATGTTGTGAATGGTCACATTGCTCAAAATGTCACCAAATTTGCCAGAATGTTTTCAGAATGTCACCAATTTTGCCCAAAGTTTGTGAAAACGTCAGTAAATGACCTGCACATTGACTTTATAAAAAACAAACAAACAAACAACACTTTTTTGTAAAGTTTGCAAACGCTGGCGAAAAAACTTTCACAGGAAAAGGGCAGTGTTTTTCTTGTTCACAAACTTCAGAGAACATTTTTCACTTGTCTGATTTGCAATGCAGCTCACTATACTGTACATTTCATTCCTACATCTCGTTGCTTTACTGTAAAATGTCCAGGAGGGGACACCCATCAAACTCCAAGGGCCAATATAACCAACAGTAAAATGCTGTAATTAATTCTAACTATTATGCTTAAGTGACGTCCATTGAAATGAATGGGGCTTAGTGATTTGAATAGGGATGGTATTATATAAAAAATGACAGCCACTTGAGATAAAAGACATTTAGCAGGTAGGAAAAAGTCTCGTTATAAAATGTACCTTCCCTTCTGTGTTAAACCATAAATCAACAGCAAGTGAGACATCCCAGATACCAAACATGTAGAAGGTATGATGGCTGCACAAAGTATTCATAATATTAATTTTATAAGTAAGTACTGTACATATGAATCATCAATGTTTCTGTTTTTCTATTAAAAAAAGTCTATAGGCTTCGAAAGTTTAAATAAATATATGCTGTATATACTACATAGTATAAGATTTAGTATTTACACTCATCAAGTGGCCTCTTTAGTTTTTTAGTAAGTGGTGCTTTTCTGTAACATAGGGCCAGATGCCGGAGAAAACCTTATGGTTATAAGGGGCCTTTCGGCATCGGAAGGTGTTTTAAGCCAGAGCTCTGCCTAGTAAATATGGGTCTCTCCTGTCTATGTTTCTCCGGCAGACATATCAGGGTCTACAAAAAGACATCAGAGCACAAATGAGTCCCAAATATATGTAAAAAAAAAAAAAAAAGAATATAGTGCAACACAATACTCAATACTCGGACCAAGTATCTGCGCACGGAAAGCGGCTTCAAACGGAATACAGAGTGATGACGCAATCTGGAAGTGACCACTTAAGAACCTGTTGTGGTCCATTTGCACTTTGGCAACACTATGAGTGTGATTTTAATCTTTGTTCAATTTTAATATAAAAAAGGTATCACACTATCTCCTTTGTGTTTTCTCTCTGTATGAGAACAATACCACCCAGACCTCTTCATTACTACTGTTTGGAGTCAAGCTATTTTGCTCTTAGGAGCCAATACATGTCTGAACCCTACTTGTGTCATGTGAGTAGGCTCAATTCATTTTGTATTCACCGATTATCATCATATTTTGTTGCACTATACGTATGTATATTTATATTTTTTGTATTATATTTTTTATATTTATTTGGGACCAATTAGCGCACTGATGTATTTTTGGTATGGACTGGAGGGAGTTGGAAGGAGCTGCAATTGGCCCATAGTATCATCCTTTTAATTTTGGTATCACTATTCTTGTATCACTAATAATTGAAATAGAAGTGTTCTATATATATTACTCACCATTGCTTTGGACTTTGGGATTGTATATGGTTGAATAGTGCATAGGACTAAGGAGAACATACCAGACTCAAATAATAGGCGATGTACCAAGTTCTGGATCAATTTTTTTATTTTGTTTTAAAAAATAATAAAGGGTTGCGCGGTACCCATTGAGAGCTGTACTTTGAACTCGCCTTAGTCAAATATAGGCGCCACCTACGCTGCCAGTATCAAGTTCAATCTTCAGGACTGTGTTTTGGACAATTATTTCATTTTAGTATAAGAAAAAGAACGTACCCTATGAATGTAATAAAGATGCCCTAGTGTGATATTGGATAAAATATTGTTATAACCCTTCTATTTTGCTGTGAAATTATGTGATGTACCCCTATCCCACCTACCCCCATGCCCTAACCCCCTCATTTTGTTTTCACCTTACCCCCTCTTTTTTCTTTTATGCACCCTCAAACAACTGACATGTATCATATCACGATCTGTTTATCTGTTTGTAACATATACTTTTTATTGTTGGTTCTAAATAAAAACAACGTATACATTTTTTTAAAATTAATAAACTATTTCAAGATCTGCACCAGATGTTAGAAACTCTCCTTACAATTTTCACAACAATGGATTCTGGTTGCATTCAGACATCGATTTCCATGTGCAGAACAACAGTATGATGTAATTGCTTCTCAGCATTGAAAGTAGGTTTTATTGGAAGTGGGGAAAGATTTCCCAAATTTGAAGGCTCGACAATTACAGCGAGTAAAGATAGTATTTGGTGAACCTTATTTGCCTGATTATAGGGTGACCCTGAATATAAGGCGACCCTCTAATTTCAGTAGTAGCTGGAACGAAAAAGTTTTTGAGAGGATTGAAAATGCACATTTTTATTTTTTATTCCCTGTCTTTCAATACACATTTTTTAATAATAATAAACGTGAATGTGTGTCTGTGACTTATATAAACTAATATATAACAGTGACTTATAACAGTGAAAGTTGTGTGTTTGAGTTTTCTAACTGTCAGATGCAAACAATGTTAACTTGCACAGGACTGAAAGGAGCGCATGCGCAGCTGGCTGCTGTGTTGATAGCTCACACAGGACTGGAAGGAGCGCATGCGCAGGCGGCTGCTTTGTTGATAGCTTGCACAGGACTCAAAGGAGCGCATGCGCAGGAGCCTGCTATGTTGATAGCTTGCACAGGACTTAAAGGAACGCATGCGCAGGAGCCTGCTATGTTGATAGCTTGCACAGGACTCAAAGGAGCGCATGCGCAGGAGCCTGCTATGTTGATAGCTTGCACAGGACTCAAAGGAGCGCATGCGCAGGAGCCTGCTATGTTGATAGCTTGCACAGGACTCAAAGGAGCACATGCGCAGGCGACTGCTGTGTTGATAGCTTGCACAGGACTCAAAGGAGCACTAGCGCACACTGTTCCTGTCTTGTTAGCAGCAGTGAAATGTGTGGCGCCCGATTATAAGACGAGTACATACTTTTCAACTTAACTTTATTGAAAAAAATGTTGCCTTATAATCGGACAAAACCAGTATTTCTGCAGACTGACATCTTTTCCCATCTTATCACAAAGTACTGCTATTTAGTTGGTTGTCTCAAAAACCATGTTGGAAGAAAGGGTGGAGAAACATAGGCTCATATTTCCTACGTGATGCTATTTTACAGAACATCTTCTGGCTCATGAAGACACCTTACAGCCAATTGAAGTGGGATAGCATCACTTCGTAGATATGGTGAGTAATGTTTTTGCAACATCCCTTACCGTGATTCTATGACCCTTCAAAATAACCAGAATACTCTATGCGGCTGCAAAATGGGTGCATAAAAAAACAGCACCAGATTTAGTAAAGAGATAATCTAGAAGCACTAGAAACAAAATAGGATATGGTTTTATCATCATAGATCTGGCGCTGTTTTGTACTACAATTGTGCAACCAAAAGACTGATAAAGCGTCCCAATAGGTGCAACCAGACAAACAACACATGCCTGGGATTCACACCCAGTTCTCCCACCTCAAAGACAGTATTGCCATTGAAAAGGGTCACAAGCTCACGGAAAAGGACTATATTTGACAGTGTGGACTGACAAGGCCAAGAAGAAGGGCTCTCATATTTATATTTGCTATTTGTTAAAAATGTTATTCTCAGTTACTTTACATTTCCCATCACATATTTTTTTTTTTTTTTCAACATTCTATTTATTGGTTTTTCAGAATATAACACACAGTTGTCACATGAGTGCCGTAAAAAGCGTTCCGTGGGACATACACCATTCATACAGACATGGGGGAGGGAAGACAGGAAGGTATTGGGGTAGGAAGAGGGGGTGGAGGGGGAGGGGAGTGGGGGAGGGGGAGGGAGAGGAGGTATCTCTAGTTTACAATATTCTCCGCTCCTATTCAGATGATCTAGGATCGCGCCCATCCTTGTCTTCGTGGCACCGGGTAGTGGGGAGGAGGGTATCCAACCTTCCTTGACGACCTCGTGTGGCGGGGCTACTGTCACCCTCGTGTGCTACCAACATCAGCTCCTGTCTACCATCCAAGGAGAACTCACCTGCTATTATCAAAGCCAGATGGATGCATTGCTCACCCCTGGGATGTCTGTCTGTGCCAGCCAAGGCAGCCAGACTTTTTGAAACTTTGGGCCAGTGTCGTTGACCAGACTCGTCAACTTTTCCATCTGGCAAACAAACCAAATTCTGTTCCGAATTTTATCTAATGATGGAATTGCATTCTGCTTCCACAATGCTGCGGTCTCGCACCTCATAGCCATAGCAAAGTGTGCAATTAATTTGTTCCCTGATCTAGATACTTCTTTCGTAGGTTTACCTAATAGGAACACCCACGAGTCTAGCTGAATTTTGAGGCCCAAAAAGATCCTCTGTAGCCAATCTCTAATTTGGATACACACGGGTCTGAGTCGTGGGCAGGACCACAGCATGTGCACCAGATCCCCTTGTTCCCCGCACTGCCTGGGGCAGAGCGGGGAAGCTCCCGCTGCGAATTTTGCCAGTCTAACTGGGGTGAGGTACCACCTCATTAGTACTTTATATGAGTTCTCCTTTAATGTTGTACAGATCGAGCTACTGGCCGCAGCCTTGAAAATCGCTGTCCAGTCTTCGTCCTCTAGTGGCCCTGTCAAGTCTGTTTCCCATTGTGTCATGAACCTGGGTTTATGTGGGCCGTCAATGTCAGAACCGACCACCTCCCTGTACAAAGCAGAGATGAGTCCCCGTGTGTCGGTGCCCCGACCACAGAGCTTCTCAAAATTGGTTAGCGGTGGTCTGTTTACGTGTTTGGTGTAAAATGCCCGGACCTGGAGGTATCTAAGGAATTCTGTGTTGGGGATGCCAGTGTCGGACTGTAATAGATCAAATGGTTTGATGGTGTCTCGCCCCTCCAGGTCTTTTAGTCGTTGGAGCCCCCTATTTTGCCATAGTGTGAAGTTTTTACCGTCTAGCCCTGGAGCAAAATCTGGATTCCCATATAGGAAGGCCATTAAGGTGTGTTTTGAGGTTAATGATTGGTTATTTTTAGCCGCCTCCCAGACCGACAATGAATTGAGCACGGAGGACAGAGGGTCCCTTAAGTCTTTTGATCTAGATTTAGGGTACCAAATTAAATCCTTGATCTCCAACGGGGTGCACACCTCCTTCTCCAGCACCACCCATCGTCTCAGATCTGGATTCCCATGCCACTGGGTAATTTGGCATAATTGGGCCGCTTTATAATATGCCAACAAACTCGGCACCGCCAAGCCCCCGGTCTCTCTGGATCTTTGCATAATTGTCATTTTTACCCGTGGTGTTTTATTTTGCCAAATACATTTTGTGACTGAGTTTTGTAATTCCTTGATCTCTGATCGTAGCACCGGTATCGGGAGAGTTTGGAACAGATATAATAAACGGGGGAGAAGGTTCATCTTGACACAATAGATTCTGCCAATCCAAGAGATTCCGTAAGTGGACCAGACTTTGAGTTCCTTTGTCAGGGCCCTTAATAGCTTTGGATAGTTCGCCTGATAGAGAGTGGAGCTCTGTTTGGTAAGATGTACCCCTAGGTACTTTATTGTTTTAGGCTGCCATTGAAATTTAAAATTAATTTCTATTAATTTCTCTATTTCTCTCGGGATGTTCAAACTGAGCGCCTCGGATTTAGCCTGATTAATCTTAAAACCCGAGATTCTGTTGAATCTTTCCAGAAGGGTGAACAGATTGGGTAGCGAGGTGAGCGGCTTTGTCAATGTCAAAATGATGTCATCTGCGTATAGAGCCACTTTATGTTCCTGCGAGTGGATTTGGATTCCCGATATGTCCGGGTTGCTACGGATGTGTGCTGCTAGCGGTTCCACGCATAGGGCGAACAGCAAGGGCGAGAGTGGGCAGCCCTGCCTGGTTCCGCTTTTGATTTTAAACAGCTCAGACGGGAAGCCTTGGTGAACCACCTTGGCAGCCAGGGTTGTGTATAATGCTTTTATTGCCCCTAGTATTTTCCCCCTGAACCCGAACGCACCAAGCGTAGATTCCATGTATGGCCAGTCAATCCTGTCAAAGGCTTTCTCCACGTCTAACCTTAGTGCTATGCCACGGATCCCGTTGGCATTAATGAAATCAATGATATCTATTATTCTTCTGGTATTGTCGGCCGCTTGTCTGTCCCTAATAAAGCCAACCTGATCTGGGTGAATAAGCCTTGGCAGGACTGCGCTCAATCTATTGGCCAATAGTTTGGAGTAAATTTTAATGTCCGAATTGATTAAAGATATCGGCCTGTAACTTTGGCAATTTGTGGGATCTTTATCCTTCTTATGAATTAGGGATATCGATGCCTGGAGCATGTGGTCTGTGAAGGGTTCCCCTGCCAGTACTCCGTTGAATACTTTGAGCATATGCGGAGCTAAACTCCCGACACATTTTTTATAATATAAATTGGAAAACCCATCTGGGCCTGGGGCTTTGGAGGGTTTTAGGTTCTTAATAACCCCTATCAATTCCTCCAATGTAAAATCCTTCTGAATTGCCTCGCGCTCCAGCCTGTTCAGCCTTGGTAGATCTGCTTCCCTTAGGAATGACTGAAGTGTGTTGTTAGTCTTTGTGCTATGTGCCACCTTCTCTCCGTTGTATAACTGCTCATAGAAAAGTCTAAACTCTTCCACTTTACGTTTAGGGTTGGAGGACAGTTCTCCTGATGTAGTCTTGATTGCCTGTATATTATAATTTGGCTGCTTATTGCGGATCCGATTAGCTAACATGGTGTCTGGTTTGTTGGCTTTCTCAAAGAATTTCCTCTTTGTCCAGCTCAGGTCCCTCTCGGCCCGGGATGTGAGGAGGAGGTTAAGCTCTATCCTTACATCCTTCAGCTCCTTTAAAATGTCCCCTCTACCTGATCGGCTATGGAGTGTAGAGAGCTCATGTAACCTCTTATATAGCTGAGTCAATTTGGCCTCCCTTAGCTTTTTCCGTCTTGCTGCTAGGCTGATCAATATTCCTCACAGCGTGGCCTTGTGGGCCTCCCACAATGTGAAGTGAGAATCCACACTGCCCGTGTTTAATGAGAAAAACTGCCTGATTTCATCTTTAACTGTCTGTTCTATGTCTGTTCAGTTTCCAATTTGCTCTCGGGCTAATCGGCCTAATTTGCGTGCATCGCAGCTCTATTGATGCATTGTCCGACCATGTAATGTCATGAATTATAGTGTCGGAGATTTGGGGGACCATTCTGCTCGAAACAAAGAAGTGGTCGATCCTGCTATAACTGTCGTGGGGGTGTGAGTAAAATGAATAGCTACGCTCGCCAGGGTGTTGTTCCCGCCAGATATCCACCAGACAGCCTCTCCGTAGACCTTCCAACAATGTCGTGACCCCTGCCTGCCTCTCCCTCTCGTGTCGTGGGGATCTATCTATGCGAGGGTCTTTATTAAACACTTTATTTATTACTTTATTAAAGTCTCCCGCGACAATAACGTTTCCTACTGCCCATCGCTGGAGTTTGAGAAAAATGCATCAAAGAACTGGGGATCACGCTCACATGGGGCATAGACGCATGCTAGGGTCACCCTGCACTGCTGTAGAAGTCCCACCAGGATAATATATCGACCTTCTGGGTCTCGCTTTATTTGTTCAACCTCGAAGGGGACTCTATTGTGGAATAATATAGCAACCCCTCTTTTCTTCTCTTTAGCTGAGGCGAGGTAAAATCGTCTAAAGGTTTTGTCTATGAACCCTAGATTTTTACTAGAGTTATAGTGTGTCTCTTGGAGAAGAGAACATCTGTTTTCCGGCGTTTAAATTCTGCAAAGGCGATTGTACACTTTTGTGGGGAATTAAAGCCCTTAACATTTTGTGAAATGAACGTCAGTGCCATGTGTGTCTATATAGGGAGCCCAAGTATACAGTGTAAGGACATGTCCTACCCGTGCCTCATGTCCGCGTAGAATGCCAGGAGCAGCTGAGTTGTTTCCATGTTGCCTTTGTACTTCCTCTGAGGGAGCCTGGAGGTGGGGGGGGGGAAACACAGGGGGGGAGACAAAAAACACAAATCCACACAACATTCACACATAAAACCAATTTGGTCCTAGTCGACCTATGGTTTGCTGCCCGGGAATAGCAGTCATGCCTTGGACTCACCCTCCCTCCTGTCCAGGCTCGTGGGAAGTATTCCTGCCCACGCATTCCCAGGTCTTTGACTGGACTGTGGTTTAGGACCGCAGCCCAGCCCAAAGGCACATGCCAACAGGCGGGGACGAGGGCAGACATCTGCCCCCCCGCCGGCGACGCTACGTTATATAACCATCAATTAAACTAGCTTTAACCTCAAACTAAGACTAACCCAATTTAACTGGTGAGTAGCCCCATGGTAGCCCAACTGCATAGCTAACTGTGCTATAGTACCAAAGGTGTCACTCATCTCCAACCTCTGTTGCAGGGGAGAAATAACGAGGCAGGTACCCCGGATGACCCTGCCCTAGCTGCCCTGCTAGCATCTTAAAGTATAATACCCGCTGCTATATATGTAGACCCACTCTCTGATCCTTATCTACGCCCCTAGCGTACTCCCTCTCCAGCCCTAGACTGATATATTTGTATTTTATTATTATTTCCCTCCACTCCCCACCCCCACCCCCCCCGCAACCATCCGGCCGTTATCTTTCTGGGCCACAGGGCCGCACCCAGTCCCGGGACCCGGTTCCCCTCCACTGCGGTAGCAAGTCCCTTGCTCCCTCCCACTCTCCTCGACGGGGGAATTCGCGCACCCCCCAGGAGCTCCTCCGGCCCCTGTCCAGCTACTCTTGTGAGCTGCAAACACTTCCGCGGCTGTCACTTCCGGATCGCCAAGGTTCCGTGGGGACCCGCCCCCGACGTCATCACTGCCGCGCTCTCATATCCGCCTGCGAGCAGCAGAGGGGGAAGGCGTGTCCCGAGGGCGGAGCTGATCGGGGCACCACAACTTCGCGCCAAAACAGCATCCGCCATCACATATTTTTGAGAGGGGAGAGGTCAGAAACCCCATACTATATTTTTGCCCCTATGTCTAAACTAATTTATTTATTTGATTGTGACATCTACATACAGCGTGTTAACCTACAGTTCTCCCAAGAAACATGACAATAGCACACACTACATTTCTGCAGCCCAAATGGTTGTGCGAGCTCAGCTCGCACAACCAGAAATCATTGTATGCCCATCCAGCATAATAACTAACAGGAGGATTTTAATTCTAAAGAATCACCTGGAAGGCTTTATGGCTAAATCATTTCTAGCTCTCAACCTACCTAATATTTCTTTGCTAATAGACTTCAGGTTTAATTGAAGGATCTTCTCTGGACTCTGTCTGCAGCACTATTCCATCTTTAACCCCACCACTGAGTGCCTCAGAGAATCCAATCCATTAAGGGTCTTCATTAGTTTGAGCACCAGTCAACCAACCAAGCGTCAAAGGTCAAACACAGTCACCTGTCACAATACGGCAGTAAAACTCCTAATTGTATGGGAACAAATGAGATAAAAAGATAGTACTATTATCTTTTCTGATTTATTTTGTTTCTAAAGAGTCATTTAAGTCCAATTTACTACGTTAATGCCTAAAGAAATACGGACTGGATAAACATACACGCAGTTACTAAGTATAACTAGGATTCTAGCTGCCTTTGTTGTGTCTAAATAGGTAGTGCCAAATGTGTGGTTTCTAAACTGATGGGGCTTGTTTTTCAGTGGCGTAATAGGGGCATAAATATGTGCATCTGAGATGCTTTCTGCATCTTCAAAGATGGCAACTTTTGCAGACAATTGTGCCAAGTTATGCTTCTTTTTTTTTTGGCTACATTAAATCAGGCATTGTAACACTTTGTACTTCACAAATAACCAGAATTGAGAATATTTAAATGAATAAAATTAATGACAAGCATATATTCAGAGTGTGGATAAGGAGTGCATTGTACTGTGTGCTTCTGCCTATTCCATCACACACCCGTTGCACCTCTGCAAATTTTGGGATATTTCAAATCACTGCAAATATGTATTAGCTAAGGATGAATAGTCAACAACTCTGGTTATTGCATATTATTTATATGCCATTGTCTAAAAACAGTTGCATAGCATTACTACAAAGCAATGTAAAAGTTACTCAATTTGTTTCCCCTTTTAGAGCTGTGCGATATTTTCTAGGCATTTGCGACCTGTTATGCATTTTTTATTTTTTATCAAAATCAATTTCTGTCAAACCAGTTTGCAGAACGTTTGCATGCTAAAAGTTTCTCAAAAATTACAAATTTCTACCATCAATTCGCTGTACCCTCCAATAAATCGTAGCTCAGTCCCAATTTGCAAGTGATTTGTCCGCATTTTCTCAGCTTTCCGGCTTTGGATGGGCGTTACCATCATTAGTTGAAATGCTCGGTGAACGTTGACCATACTGTAACACAGCTCTGACAGATTTGCAACTTTTGGTGCCGAAAAAGGGCCAATTTTTTCTGGTTCGCGAGCTGCGGAAAAAGCTTTGTCCTTCACTATCCCCTTTGTGTCACCTGTTTACTCGTTATGGGTTATAGCTTAATATAAAATGTGTTTCTGTTTCTTTTTGCACAAATGCGCATTTTTATAGCCATATGCTGTGGTGTTCTGGTTATTTGCTGCTTTTTCTCAATCCACTTTCCCATCTTTAATTTTTGTAATTCCTCTATCCCCTTCAAGGTACAATAGCTCCAAAAATAATGATTACTGTGCTTTTAGTCTTCCTTATGAGGGACAGAGCACACATTTAAATATGAAACACCAGAGAGAGTGAAACAGAGGTGTTTTAGATGATTGCTGCTCATCAACATTTTGAGAAGTAGTTAACATTTGCCCAGGCAACTCGCTACGCATTAGAAATTTACCTGAAAGATCGCTGCCCTCTTTATTCCTTGAGTGTTGGAGGAGTCAGTACCCTTTTGCCACAGCCCCTCCGCTACAGTGCGGTCAAGTGACCGATTTCGACCGCAATGGACATTTTTCAGGATTGGGCAGATCGGGTCTGGCCCTCCATGGGAACGCAGGATGCGATTTAAGAACAAAACAAACCTCTTTGGGCATGACATAGGCACTCAAAGGCCTTATTTCACGTCTGAATGCTGTTTTAATATATTGAATCACTGGTGATATTTGCCAATTTCACTAGAAGCTCCAGCAACATTTTCAGAACTTTTTGATCAAAATTGTCAACATTTTGCAAATGTTGGAACATTTTGAAAAATTGTTCAAGGAAAACAGTGGCAAAGCGAATCTCGCCAAGCTCACACATGTCTTAATAAATATATTTCTGGAGTCATAGCATAAAAAGAAAATAATATTCAAAATTATAGTGTTCTGTGAATTTATCTATCTTTTTTTTTTATGTGCAGAACTGTAATATTGCTTTTTTTTCTACATGGAATACTCCTGATACAAAGTTGTTACACGTGGCAGCAAAAAGTGAAATGAACAAATAATCTAGATGACCTAGAAGACACTGATTGCTATGTATAATATATAATGTTTTTCTTGCCACTGTATTTAGTGTAAGAAACATATGAATTAAGTATCTCATACTGTATTTAAACTCACAGAAAATGAGATCTAGCACACTATTTTTAAAGAATGGGGCTGGAATACTGAATGGGACGGAATAAGGGCGATATTTGCTAAGTGGTGCTAATCAATAAAATACCTTCTAACCCTCAAGTAGGTTGTAAGGTGTCTTCCAGACCCAGAAAATGTCCTTTGGAATTGCACTGTTTAATAACATCCTAAATGTTTATTCTGACATATTTTATTATTTCATGCTGGATAATTTATTGAATATTGGCGGTAACAAATAATGTCTTTGAATACGATTCCAGCATTCATGTCCCTACAAAAATACCAATGATGGAAAGTATGTGATGAGTCAGTTCTGGCCATGTTTTTACAGGAAGGAAATTGGCCTATCCAGATGCAGAATTGAATACATAACTTTATAATGTGTGCATCAGACTTCCTTGTACAAGTTACATTGCTTTTTTTGAGCTTGATACCTTAGACCCTATTCTCGTAGCTTTGAAGTTGTCAGAAGTAGCAGAAGGATATGTGAGAAAAAACCCTATTATCTATTGAAAATCGCTACTTCTAAACCACCTCTATGAAAAGGGACAAACCGCACGGTTTAACAGCCAAACCGCCCGGATTATACTTGCTTTGGAAGCGGAATGACCAGATGTGGTGCTAACTCTATCCCCAGTCTGACTTATGGGTTTTGCTCTCTTGCAATACTAATCTCGCCAACCTTCAGGTGGCATGAAACAAATGCGAGTTTTTACCAGCGGTTTGCATAACAGAGCTACGGAAATAGCAGTTGTCGTAAAAAAATGCGCGTTTGAGGCTTTTTTGACAAAGGGATCAGATTGGAAGAGCCAGATTGAAACCGCTTCTAAAAAACTCTTTTAGACATGGATTGGACATGCGAGAAGGGCTTACAGAATAGCAATGCATGCCAATCCGATTGGAAAAGCGGTTTGACACACTTCGGAGCTACTAGAATAGGCTTCACAGGCTTTGTATTATATTGCTAGGCAGTGCATTGCCTCTAGCATTGAAGGAGTTACATTCTTGTTCTGAATTTGTCTTAGGTTCAGCAGCTTGGTTTTTAACTAAGCAATTGCAGGATATTCAAAGCTCCAAAGTAGGGATTGATTTCTTTTCATGATTACAGAACATTTGCTAATAAAGCAGGAAAGGCCAGTGAAGGGGTTAGTTATCCCATACTGCTAGAATTAGACCTACCCCAATATATTAACAGCGAACTGTCATCAATCCTATCATTCCCATTAGCCGGTAACTGGGTTCAGAAGCCTCAATTCTTTCAATTAAAGCGCCTTCCATTTCCTATCATGAAGGGCAAATGCTCAGAAGAAGTATTTCTTGACTAGAATGGTGTTTTAAATCAGCATTTAATGATGTAGAGGTGGCCTGGGATTTTGACCCATTATTTACTAGGCAGTCTTTTGCTGAAAACTATCTTACAACTCCCTCACTGGAATGTGCTAAGTATAATTCTTTTACATCTCGGGGGGGGGGGGGAGGGGGAGAGAATCTAGCCCAGGGGTGAACAACTCCGGCCCTCAAAGGCCACCAACAGGTCAGTTTTTCAGGGTATCTTTGCTTCAATCATTGGCTCAGTCAAAGAGCCAGCTTTAGCACAGGTGGCTCAATCAGTGACTCAGTTGAAGAGCCTGCTTCAGCACAGGTGGCTCAATCAGTGGTTCAGTCTTACTCTGAGCCACTGATTGAGCCACCTGTGCTGAAGCAGGGATATCCTCAAAACCTGATCTGTTGGTGGCCCTTGAGGACTGGAGTTGCCCACCCCTGGCCTAGATGCACTAAGCTCCATTAGGCTACTTAACGCCATACTAAACTAATTGAACGTTGCGTTTATAGTAACACTGTATCCTCTATAGACTGGAGTTGCCCACTTCTCGGCTAGTCAGATGCAGGAATTCTCTACATTGCAGCACTTTTATTTTCAGCAATGGAACAAACATAAAACACTCTGACTTTGACATTATTTATCATGGCAGAAAATACTTTAAGACATACAATAACCTTAGACAAATACTTTACCTGTCAGTTTCAGAATGTACTACAAAACATGACTTGCAATTGTCCAGAATACAGAGGTGAAAAATGGGGCAAATAGCATGAAGAGGCTTGTTTAAAGTTAAAATGTGTGTACACATAGATTATCATGGATCACTCCCTGCTAGGAATAGAGACGTGTGAGTCCAAAAGTGATTTGCACTTTTTTTTAAATACATTTTGACACATTTTTCCAAAGTCACACATTGGTTGAAAATGAGCAAAAAATTAACAAAAAAAATCATGTTTCGCCAAGCATTTTTATGCACAGAACCTGAAATAGGGTTTAAGAGAAGATAAAGAGGCTGAATATATGTTTCACATTTAAATGAGTTTATGTGCATATTCAAAATAGTTTATTTCACAGATATCTCAGGTGTCTTCACAGGTAACTCTCCACATGTTGTATAGATGAATGGGTTTTCTCTCACAACACTCCAGCATTAGATGCATGCAAATTGTGATTGTGTAGATGTACTTCAGCACCTTGGACAGAGAATCCATATCTGAAAACTCTTGAACCGCACTGCTTCATTACTGAACCTGGACACACTTAACAGCTGTGAAAGATCAAAGGCACAAAGTGTCGCTTACATTTTCTTTTCAACATATGAGCATCAATATATAAAATTGTGAATAAACATCAGTCTAAGGGCCCATTAATACATAAACCATGTATTCTAATTATTCATGTCACTAAGTGTTGTGTAAAATTCATACCAATGCACAAGATTAAATCATAGAAACATGTATTTATTGCTGCCAAAAAAAATATGTACGGGTGAAATACTAATTTGTTTATTCATTTGTATAGTGTTATAAATTATGAGAATTGTAATATTGATAATACATTAAAACATGTCAAATCAAAAGCATTCGGAGTTACTCTAAAAGGAATATGCCTAGAGATCTGCTATTCTTAACAATAAATGTCAGAAGGTGAGAAGACTAATTCAGCGTACACTAGTAAAAGATAATTATTTAAGACAATCAATATCTTGAAGTTGAATACCTTTGTGTGGTATATGTAGTGCAAACACACTCTTAAAGAAGTGACTCAACGAGGCTTATTTCTTAAGCATATAAATGTAAGGTAGGAAATACGTATTATAGAGGGGCACATAACTGGTACCAGAACCATGGCCCATTCAGAAGAGAGTTCAGAACTGCACTTTTAATATATTAGTTTATAACAAAGCACTGTACATTGGTAATTTAATGATTAGGCCCCACTACATATTTAACTACAGCTACAAATATATGCACATTCATATTTTTATCTGCTTACCATTACTATCAAAAAAGATGTAAAAATTCCATTCCAGTTCATATCATTTTATTCCTTTCAAGTCAAAAAATGTACATAATTATATTTCTATAAAAAAAATTACGCTTTCACTGAATACAAATATTAAAATGAATACACATAACATTATTGGTAGGAATGCTAACTACTATTATTACATTATTAGATAAGACGTTGGTTTTTAAACCAATATTCTACACTGCCTTTTAGCTAACAATTGTAATACATCTCTGCCATGCGTTGGAGGCCTTTCTAACACCGAAAGAGGCATATGTTTTTATTGATTTTTTTTCTTCTTCTTCTTCTTTTCTAAGAAGGAAAGTGAGTAAAAGGATTATGTTCTACACACATTTAGGGACAGTCATATCAACATCTCCAATACAGAACTCCAGAAAGGGAACATAAAATAAATCTATCTCGCTAATCCTGGCTGTGAGCAAACAATTAGCAGGAAGCAGAGAGGAATAAGAAGGCTGATTTAATTATGTGACACTGATACAGCCAGTGCTCTGGGAAAGAAAAGGGGGAGGCTAGTCAGGGTTTGAAAGGGTCAAATCGGTTTGTAAAAATCTGTTTCACAAACGCTGTTGACCCCCTCGGGGAAGAGGGAGAGATTATTGTGGCTCAGTGTCTGTCAAACATGAGGAGGAAGAAAAGAGCCTGAGGCAAAGAGAAGGCTTTTGCTGTTACAAGGGTGCTACTGCCTCTCCTCAGCAACCACCAGCCAGCCCAAGAATTCCTGTAAGCTCCACAGGGCTTTGTTCGACTGCCCTGGCTGTGATGGGCAATGCAGCAAGCCTGACTTTTGTCGGCAAGGCTCAAAGAGAGGAGAAGAGGGGGAACATGGAGAGGCTACTGGGCAGGCACATAGAGAGAGAGGGGAGGTTGGAGAGACCTTGTTGCTATCAAAGTCACTCTGGGCTTTGTTTGAGGACAAATTCACAGTCTTTCTGATCTTGCTGAATGTGGATATTAACAGAGCAGCAGGACAGAGGGGGGAAAAAAAGGAACAGGAAGGAAACCACTTTCCCTTTTTAGAACCTATTCTTGCAAAGCTGTCACCTTTCACCTTACATCATTTACCCTCTCCTGACCCCTGCGCATATGGTCTTCACAGTGCACACATGCACGCAAGCATACAAATACAGCTGACAATCAGACATCAAACATACACACACCTGTCAATAAAGTTTACAGCCTGAATGGTGCTTCTTCATTAGCCATCACTATTAATTCATGTAAATTGCTCCTTCTTGATATGTCAGAAATCATCATATAACATTCAGTGGAGCGTGTACTTTTACCTTGTTTTCCTACAATTATCCCTCTATAGGTGCAGTCCTCCCTATAGACAGTGATATGTGTAATCATTTAAAAAGTGGCTGATTGACCAAAAAAAAAGTATTTAAAAATATTTTCTAACATCCATGGTAAATAACTGCGTACAATTGTTATTTAATGTCTTATAGTGATAACACTGTTTGTCAGTCCTCAAAGCTCCAGGTAATTTGTTAGCATTGCTGTTTTTTTCTTTTTTTTGCAGTGTAATGATGATTCTATTATTAGTCAAACAGATTATCATAAATAGCTGATATGCTTGAAACCAATGTCCAGCAATACAAAGACATTCATTTTTTTTTTTACAAGATACAAATAAGTAAAGAGTTTACTTTAAGGATGATTGAATGTTTTTAAGAAAGTCTACTACACTGCCAAATTGTAAAAAAAAAAAAAAAAAAAAAAACTTTTTTTTTTTGACCCACTAAATTGAACTGCCCAATTAAAGTGGTGACTCTTAAGTCCACAGGAAAGTGTTGTATATACATCGAAGCATTGACAATTTAGAATAAAATCAATTTTTTTTTATAAAGTCTGGTGTGCCTTCTCTCTTGTGAAAGGTATAGAACGCAACTAATCAATTGATCAAGCTCCCTGAAGCAGCTAAAAAAAAAAAAAAAAAATGGGCCACATCAAATAATATCTTCCTTGATTTAAACAGTGTTAAATATGATACTTGCTTGGTTCTGGAAAAATATATATAAATGGATAAAGTGTATTCACAAAGCAAATTGTAATGCAAATCATATAGAAACATTATAATAATATATCTTAGTCCTCCCCTATAATATGACCTGTTTCCAGCAGTACACCCTGGGAGGGAGATGATAAGAAAGCTCTGTCCCATTTTTGTTTTTGGCTGCATCATACATAAGTAGCTACTAATAATGTCACTGCCTTTGAAGTGGGTGAGCCTGGTTTGAATCCCGCTGTCAGCTATCCTATGGACGTTGAGCAAGTCGCTTTGATTTTCCTGTGACTCAGGCATGAACATTAGATTGTAAGCTCTTTGTGATCGGGTCTCGTGCACGCAACATTCTATGCACAGCGCTGCGTACATTTTCTGTGCAATATAAGAAACAAGTTTTTATTATTGTTATTATTATTGTTATTAAGAGGCTCATTAGTCAAGTTACTTGAATATGGCACAAATTGTTCTCTTACTGCCTCGTACCCGGCAGATTTTTC
Source organism: Ascaphus truei (assembly GCF_040206685.1). Taxonomy (NCBI): domain Eukaryota; kingdom Metazoa; phylum Chordata; class Amphibia; order Anura; family Ascaphidae; genus Ascaphus; species Ascaphus truei. Next base: position 19,875,692 of record NC_134490.1, on the reverse strand, counting down.
ACTGCACATAGGAGCAGTGAAGATGCAGAATGTTATTCTTATGTCCCATTGTAATATCTGTCCTGGGGAACTTCTCCTACTGATCACTTCCAAATTGCAAACTGGTGCCGACAAAAAAAAATTGAGCATGGTACTTCAATACATTAAACACAAAACTGTGCAGACTTAGATTGTAAGCTCTCTGGGGCAGGGATCTCCTTCCCTATTGTTTGATTTTGTTTGTTGCACTTATTGTATTATCATTTCTTGTACTGTCTCTTTTAGTGACGCACTGAGTACATTGTGGGTGCGATATAAATAAATACATACTGTACATACATGGAAAATATCAGTTTTGCTTTCACGTTGCCTTGATATATACTGCTGTTGACTGAGCTACTGATTGAGCCACCTGTGCTGAAGCAGGGATATCATTAAAAACTGACCTGTTGGTGGCCCTTGAGGACTGAAGTTGACCACCCCTGGTCTAAGCAATGCAGTGCTAGAAGAATAGATACAGAATGATACAATAATATATAATAATAAGGACTGTATTTATTAACCACATAATGCGTTAGAACAGCAAAAGGCAAATAACCTAACATACAGCTAACATACACAATTCTAACAATAAAAAATATATTTTTTTGCATCTATCTCTCTCCTTGGTGTTTATTCATGGGATGCTTTGCAGATTATATTACCATTCTGTATGTCCATTATTCATTCTTCTCTCCACAGACAAGTACTGTAGCTCAAAGTTCTAGTAGAAGTCCGGAAAAATGGCTTCCACAAACCCTCTTAATCAGATGTAATAAAGGGGTGAAGCAAATTTTGGGCGGGCCTGTGAGAGACTTGTACATGGCTAAAGTATTCTTTTTTTCAGCTTTATTCATCTCCTGATTGTTTTCTATTTTCTAAATATTCGTTCCCAACATTTTATTTCTGAAAAATCCTTCAATGAAGCATACGCTGCCGTTTCTCCCGTTCAAATGCTCTGATAAACTTGAATATCTTGTACTAATCAACAGCGGCTATAATATTTTAGTAAATATGACCCTTTGTGGCAGCAGTATAAAGTATAATGGCAGCTACAAAGTACCCCTTCTTTGTGAATGAGAAACCAGGAGTTTGTATATAAAAACGACTTTTAATTACAAGTCTTCAGCTCCACTTTATTTGTTTTGTAGTTTTATTTTGTAGAAAAGGTTTCTATCCATTTTTAGTTGTGTACAAAGCTTTTTTTCCCCCCATTTTTATCAGGTCCAAAGAGGTTTGCCCCAATATTACACAGTATTTCCACTATTTAGGATTTAGTATAATCACTACTTTTTGAAGCCTTTCCCCCCCCCCCCCTGCATACAAACCATTTGATGAACTTACTATGGAGGTCCAGATTGGGGCAATGAGTAAGAGGAGGGGCGGTGGTTAGAGAAAAAAAAACCAAGGAGGGTTTTTCATTGTGAGGGAAATTTTTATTTTTAACAGATGCTAAGGCAGATGGCGGAGAATTAACACAAAATAGGAGAGGAAAAAAAGAGGAGGAACATTACCGGTTCCAGAGAGAGTGGACATTAAAAAAAATTAAGAATAAGGGAATGAAAACAAGTTTAAGTACTCTCTCCAGGGGTGGGAAGGAGGGAGAGGGGAAGAGAGAGATGGAGAAGGGATGGAGCAGTCTGATAATAACCAAAAGCGTGAAATTGCAAAAGTAAAATTTGTGGTACCCGGGAGAGGATGATAAGGCCCCGTTTCAATGCAAAACTCACTCAGAAATTACTGATGTGATGTTTTAGCTTTTAGCATTAATAACTGAGAGAAAGGAAAGAGAGAAAAAAATGGTGTGAATAGA
>NC_134490.1:19796361-19868861 GCF_040206685.1 Ascaphus truei | reverse complement strand
AAAAGCTGTGTAATATGTCAGGCATACGCTTATAGGGCTCCATGTTAAAATGTACATGAAGTGAATGGTGACACTGTGTGCTCATTTGCATGTCATTACCCAGAATCCCTGGCCACAGTGGAAGCATTAGAGAGATAATGGGGAAAGGTACAGTAGGGTTGCAGACCTCTCTGAGACATGAATGTGCTCACAAGTGTCATTTTAACTTTTTGGTAAGTCAGTGGCAAGATTTCCGGGTGTTTATTTTTATTTAAAAAAAAATCTGTGTTTATCAGTGTTATCAATGAAAATAAATTGATACACATTTGATTTTGGTGTGTATCGGTGCTTTATATAGTTGCCATACTCGCCTCTTGCTGTCTTTGTCCCCTGCATGTGGCTGGGCTTCTACAAGAGGGGGAAATCATGCTTAATTTCTGGGCTTTATTGCTTCTCCACGGAAACAGAAGATGATCAATTGGTGGCGTTTTCCTGGTGTTTTTCAGTTAAAACCTAAAAGCAGAATCCTTAGACATAACACATTGCTGGGTGCAGGCAGCTCTGCGCGTCCCATTGGGGGTGGAGTACACAGCACGGAGGCTGCCAAGTGACCACTCCACTGCCAGCTTTGGGCCTATAAAAAAAATAAAGAAAGAAAATCAGGTTGATAATATGTATTATCACTTTATAACAGCAATTCAGATTGTTTGACATTTTTTTTAAATTTACTGTACCTGAGCTAGGTGGACACCCAGGGCTGATCTAGAGTCCACTCCCCCCCACCCCCCCATGTTCTGGGGACCCCCAGTTCTTGTGGTACGACACCTTACAAATATATGTGCCCCCAAGATCAGTGCTAGAGTCCTTAAAAAATGGGTGCATTTTCTGCCTTAAATGGGGCGTTTATACATATATATCAGAAAAAACATAAAAGGGCGCGTGCCACATAACGTAAATATGTGCAGTATTTATTCTCAAAAATAGTATTATAAAATAACACACTCACAAGTGATGCCTCTCTGGTATCCTGGAGGTTCTGACATCAGGAATACTTTGTTTCTACACTCTTTGGAGTTCCGAAGTGATGATCCCTGACTGTGGCATGAGATGTTCCAGATGAGTATCATATCATATGAGATTGACTGGCTCTAAATGCTTTAATCCTAGCTACAGTACACGTGTGAGTGTGCTATTTTATAATACTATTTTTGAAAATAAATACTGCACAGATATACGCTATGTGGCACGAGCCTCTCTTCTCTTTTTTTTTCCTGCTAGATTTATTCTGGATGTGGTTCATCCTTTGAGAGGCTGCAAAGAAGTCACGGCATCGGATATATTGTAATTACATTTTTTCACATTATTTTTGATTGTGATTATATTCTCATATTTTTTATATTCGTTATTGATTTAATATTTTTTATTTAACTTTAAATCGAATTGGGCACCATCACATATGTTTATAGCAGTATATTTGGTCTAATATCTTCAGTTATTATAGCACTATATACCTTACAGTGGGTTTGAACTAATAAAATAATATTCTATTAACTGGATATATTGAACGAGCGCTTATGGTTTGTTTTGTGTGTATATATATATATATATATATATATATATATTAATATATATATATATATTTCAGCAAAAATAAGAAAAAGGTTCAATAACAATTAGCATTTCGGTTGTACACCAGGGACCTTTCTCAATATATACAGTAGAGCATTATAATAAAACACAGCTGTATATATCCTAAGAAAACCGAGAGCTGGACCTGAGGGGAGCGGGTGTACGATTAGTTGGTAAACACCAGCACAGCAAAAGTGGACGATGGTGAAGAGAAAAAGTGTAGAGAGAAAAGCAGCAAGTGGCAATATCAGTATAAAAAACACAGCACTCCAAACCCGCATAGAAAAGGTGTAAGTGCGTGACATTTTTCAGAGAGTACGACTCCTAATAACAAAATATCCACCAATAACTTTAATTAGAGAGTCTCTGAAAATGTTTCTCTTTATTTATGTAACCCTCCTTGCCTGGCTCACATGAAAGTGTATTTATTTATGTACAGGTTCTTCATCGCTGGGTGCTCAGGCAGCAATCCCCAGGGAGGCACATGGCTTGTCACCGGATAAATTGGGGATGATTGGCAACCCCTTGCATGTGAACATAAGGCTTTCCACCAGCCCACCAGGACTCTTGGTAGGAGTGCACCCTCAATCTAGGATCCAAATCCTGTCGCCCTGTGCAGGTCCCTCCTAATCCCTATCTTGGCTGGCTTTTCAAGGAGCCCTCTGGCATGGGTGTCACGCACATCCTCTGTACTGGGTAGGACACACCATACCCAATATAATGTGGCTCTGTTTTATTAAGGGACACAATCCCTCACTATAAAACAATAAAAGGTGACCACTCATCTCTATACATAAATGTATAGTTACACATTTAAACTAGACTGCCGCTATATACATGAAGTTAGGACCGGTGTCACTGTCTCTGCACCGAGCCCTGCACCTAAAGAGGCTCTGTGTTCTCACTCATAATTAAACTGATTGCCTGGGGGGAGCGCAAGGCTTCTAACTCTCTTACCTTCTCTGGTGGCATCTCCTCATGCAGGGTCCCGTCATCATGGCTCTGCGACATCAACTGGCGCCATGACAACGGAACATCACGTGACGTCGCGATGCCATGCAGTCACGTTGCTATGACAATGGGGCGTCCTGTGGTGCCGCGTTGCAATGACAATGTGACCCCGCGACGTCATGGCAACACAACGCCCTTTGATGTGGACACTGAGGAGATGCCGCCGGAGAAGGTAACAGGCGAGGTCTTGCACCCGCAAACATCCCAGCTGGCCGTGCATGAGGCTCCTCTTTCTCCATCTCCCAGGAACCTAAGGGAGTAGAAGCTTCTGCAGTCCTTACATACTCTTCTCTGAGGTCACCATCGCCCTGGATACAGGGGGAGGGGTTTGGATATTGCTTAGTCATTCTGACCCAGATAGCAGACTAAACACCTTCCAGAAGGTAGGCGTGGCTAGAAGTATACTTAGGGGGTCATGCACTAAGCTCCGTTAAGTCGTTTTTAGAGCGCAAAGTGCTCTTAGAACGTGATGTTGCGCTGAACACGATGCACTAAGCCACGCAAACAGGCACTTTGCGCTCTAAAACTGACTTTTTTAAGGAAATTTTTTTAAGTCCAACTTTGCTCGTTCCCTGTTTGCGTTAAATTCTGCCCTTAAGCGGGATGCACTAAGCTACGTAACCTTAGCGTACGCGAAAGTTGTGTTCAACAGAACACGTCAGCTCAAGGTAGACGCAAAAAAAGCTGGACTTTGAAAAATTTCTTGCTTCACATTTTTGCATGCGCAACACCCATACAACAGGCCGACGGGTGTCCCCGGCTGACCCCGCGGGGGTCCCCGAGGGAGGCCGGGGGTCGCGGGGTGTCCCCGGCTGACCCCGCAGCCGTCCCGGGGTCCCCGTGGGAGTCCCGGGGTCCCCGCGGGCCTGCGGTACCAATGTTGTGCCTACAAAAATACTAAACATTATTTCTAACTAAATACACCCCCCTAAAAAATACAGTACAATAAGGTGCAAAACAACTATTATCCAGTTATGGATAATAGATTATTTGCCCATTATTAAACACTGCACTAGCATACCTAAATAAAGTAAATAAAAACAGTAGCCAGCTAATCCAATGAATACAAGCAGTAACATCATCAACAATGAATTAATTAAACCATTAACCAATGAAACCAATTCATTCCTAAACCAACTCAAAATGAATAGTAACACTAACCAATCAAACCAATGAATTACTACAACATTAATGAATGTAAACATTAAAAGACAAAGAAATAAATTCAAACAATATCTGAAATAACCATAAAACGCATTAGCTAAAATAATACAACATTAACTACAAACGAACACCAATCGCAAACATTTTATTACCATTAAGCAGGAAAAAAACAAACAATCACATCCACATAAGAAATTGAAATTAAAAAAACCAACAGCAATATCAAGCCACAAATGCCCCCCAAATATTGTCATAATAATGTATTCATCTGTACCCTAAAGTGGTACAGATTAATATATTATCAGTCAATGTGCCTCCCGCAAAAAATAAAAAAACACATCCAATGAAGAAACCTGTAAAAAGAGACATTTACAAACATTCAATATATTACTTACCATTAGAAGCGGTGGCCCTCCGTCTCCCGGGGTAACAGGAAGCTCACGTACCTTGAAGGCCTCCAACAGCATCCGATGCCTTCCGCCATGAAGATCCGGATCAGGTACCCAAATCTTCTTTTTTCTTTATTTAATCACCTTCTTCTATCTCCATCTGTCACCATTTCTTGATCTTCTTTATCTTCTATCTTCATCTGTCAATCCAAAAAAAACCCATGGTAAATCCCAACTGATGTTGTCTCGTCGTCTTCTTGGGCTCAAATGAGGCGTCACGGCCTTAAATAGGGCTTGTGATGTCACATTTAGCCTCAAAATGGTTAACAGCCACCTGATTGGCTGTTCAAACCATGTTCCGACTTTAATTTTTTTTTTTTTACATAACGTCACTTAAAGGGAATGATGCCAGCCAATCAGAATGGCTGTGCTTCATTTGCCTTTAAGATGACGTGACGAAGCTGGCGTCACATGGTATTTCAGCCAATCAGATCGTGGGAACCAATTCCACACTCTGATTGGCTGAAATACCATGTGATGCCGGCCATCTTGGATTTAGTGAAGTCATCTTAAAGGCATATAATTGTGACTTGATTGTTTTCTCATTTGTGCAAACTGTACTTACACTTGTTTGGTGCTTGATGGCTGCTGCATTTTCTATTCTTTTTTTCACACTCATATTTTCACTCTCAAAAGATGGGGATTTTTCGCTACTTTTTTCTATAAGAGCATGGGTACTATAGGAAGGCTGTACAGAGATACAGTAGATTGCACATACTGTATATAATTTATACACATATAACCCCCCTATGGAATCGCCATGGCCTTAAGGGGTTACTGCTATGAATACAAATAGAGTACCGTCTTTTCCTATTACATGGGGCGAGTCAGCCGCACTAAGCCCACCCAGTGTTTCCTGGAGACAGGGACGACACCGGAGATATATATAGGAAAGAGAAGGTTCTAGAGGTTAAATTCCTGGAGGGCTGAGAGTGGAGGAGCCTTGTGTATATAGTTAAGAAGTATGTTCCTGAATATATGGGAAGTAACAGTCAGAGTTTATTGTGTTTTAGTTAGGGACATTGGCGATATTGCCAAGGTGCACTCAACGGTTCACAGAAGAAGAGGATGCACTCTACAGAGGTCCCCATAACGGAGGCCCCAGGGTGCAAATGGATCAGCACTACAGGTAGGTCCTCACAGGCCTCAGACATAGTCTGTCATGGAATGACAATTCATATACAGGTACGGGACGCAGATCCATTATCCACATTGAATTGGCCAAGGCCTGGGAAGGGGCCCCTAGTGACAGTTATGCAGAACTGGAACAGGACAATTAGTCAGAAAACAGTTATGTCCGCACGTCCCCCGCATGTTAAGTAATGGCGCAATTAAAAAAAACACGTGGACGGTCGCTCTAATAGAAAAGGTTTTTTTTTTTACAACAAAGAAACGTTTGCAACTTCTTCTTGAAAGATTTGTTACATTTCGTGAAGTGAATCAAATAAATGTAAGGCCCAGATCCACACAAGGTTGCTAAGCTTTAGCATGCCTCCGGTCCAATTCATAGCCACCATTTTGTAGATCTGAGCCCAAGAACCTTCATTAATAAGCAGTCTTCTCCTCCTTCATTCTCCTGCCATCAGACACCTCGCAGCCAACTTGAGTGCACAATAAGGTGTCTTTTGGCAGAAGACTGCAAAGTGCCTCTACATGTCAGTTCCCTAAGCCTACCTCAGACTCCAAAACACCACACAGACTTATCTATCAAGCTCTTTCAGCTGCACAAAGGGGGCAAAAAAAGCATCAGATTTATCAAGGGAGAACATTCTCATTGAAACCGATTGGATTCTGGTTCTTGTTCATAAATTTGTTGCAATATCTCCCCCTCTCCCCCCCCCCCCCCCCCCACTACAGGTTTTCAGCTTAGAGACTTTGGTTAATGACCCAACAATGGTTGTACTACAGATATTTAGGTTCTTGCTTCGAGCAAGCAAATGAGCTACTCTGGAACCATATTTACTAAGCGGTGTTGAGCTATAAGACAACTATGAGGATGTAGAGAACCCTTAGGAGGTAACATGGAAACGCACAAAACACAAGAGACTGGAGGCCGAAATATGTAAAAACTAAGAGGATTTATTGTTAAACTAAAGGAAAAACAAAACTGGGTAAAACAAAATGGAGTCTGCAAAGTGTGCAGAGATACAGGCAAATGGCTATGTTGGCTAAGGGATCAAACAAGGACAGGGGGCAAATAATGCAGAGGGGAAAAAACAGGACAAACCAAGGTTAGCTGCAAGCATTGCAGTGCTACACGCAAAGAGCAATAGTAGCAGGGGAACACATAGTAAACAGGGGGCACATAGTGCAAAGGAAATACAAGTAACAAACAAGAAAGTACATCTATATCTACAGAACTAGGAGCCTGAATAAAAATGAACAGGGAAAGATGCAGCACTAGGAAACAAAGAAAAAGTGGAATGTAGTTTTTTTTTTTTAAAGCTCGGCAGGTCGACGCCTTCTACCACCGAGTTGGCGTTCTGGTGTAAGTTCTCGGGTCTCCTGGGACATTCCCGCACAAAATGCCCTTGCTTCCCACAATAGAAGTGTAGCCCTTTTTCTGAACCCTCCCAAAGGAACTACTGGTCGCTGTACAACACCTGCGGCTCCAGGAGATCTGAGCCTCCGCTAGCTGGGAGCCTGGGGTAACACTCATACACTTTCTTAGCGCAGCGCCTCCACTTACCCAGGATCCCCGTGATGTGAGATTCCCCTGGGCAAGAAATACAACAACACACATATAATGCAAACAACTTTACTGTATTAACGATAATGCAGAGTAACCTTATCACTCTATAATGCAACAGGTAACCTTAGTGGCACAACCACTCATCAGGAGTAACGTGTCCGTACCCTCACCGCGTTCCCCACACACCGTGTCCATATATTTTAAAGTGATGGTATAGGCTCAGTTCTTTAACCACTTGCTCCGTGTTCCTAAAGAGTTTAGCCTAAGGCGGGATCAGCGCCTGTTGACCGGTGTTGCTGCACTTGATGTTATAGTACCTTCCGGTCACTGCGGTGACCGGTACCTCTTCGCAAAGGGTCAGATGAATCACGGTCTGCCTCTTGGGCATTAATGTCCAGCCGTCTAGTCTCAGACGACTCGCCAGCAACCTGCTCCGCACGCTTGTCTCTTTGTCCCCAGCTGTCCACACAGCAAGGGTGATGCTCGCTACTACTATAGGCCGTCCCTGCAACACAGCAACCTTCGGTGACTTCAGGGAACACTCCTAGGGGCCTACGGGGAAGCCTTTCCTATGCAGGTGGGTCACTGACCCCCTGCACCCACACTACCTCTCTCTTCACCTCCCAGATCCCCTCTGACTACTCAACCTAAACCTGCAGCATACACACTGCACTCATACAGTACCTGCAGCAACCACACTGCACTCAACCGGTACCTGCAGCAACCGCACTGCACTCACTCGGTACCTGCAGCAACCGCACTGCACTCAACCGGTACCTGCAGCTACACTGCACTCAACTGGTACCTGCAGCTACACTGCACTGCACACACACTCTGTGCCTACTTGACAGCGCTCACAGCACTACCAGCCGTGACACTGATAAGACTGCACACTCACACCTAAGGGCAGGGTCCCTAACCTAGGGGCCGTCCCTCAGTACTTACCCCCTACCCTGGTGGGGATTGGGGCCTGCCTGGGATCTGGGGAACTACCTTACCTGGTGTAGGAACCACTTGCTCCCTACACCCTTCCTTCCCCTTCCTGGTCCCAGCTTCAACTGCCAAACGTGGTCCCCGCAACATTGTAGCCTTCCTCCACAGGAGAAGCTGCAAAACCCTATTTGCTGGCTGGGTGCACGTGATGTGGGTGAAAGGGCAATCCCCAGAGGCTGCTGGGAATTGTAGTCCACTCAGGACCTCTTTAGCATTGGGACCGCGTGCGCTACCCTTACTGTGCCTGCGCGATCCTGTAATGGCTACTGTGGTGGTTCTACACATGTGCGACCTCACGCCAACCTTACTGCGCATGTGCAAAGGAAAAACGCGCACGCTCACGCAACCTGTCATGGCGGCCCCCGCTAGCCGGGTGCGCCGCCGAGGCTCCGGGGACTCGGAGCGCTCCCTCGCGCCGTGCCGGCGGGTCCGTCGCTGCCTCCGGCGGCACCCGCGATCGCTCAGCACACTACAGAGGGGGTCTCTGGAGGCAAAATAAGACCGGGGCTACAGAAGCATACATCTTGGTTTTGCTTTCTTTCCCTTACCTCCTTATTTATTTATTTATTTATTTATTTCTAAATAAATAAATCCCTTAGAAAGGGATCATCAGTTCTCCCTATTTGCATGGGTTCGGGTGAAGGTTCCCTTATATGAGCAGCATTGTTTTCATGTCGGACTGAATCTAGGCGCTCAAAAATGATTCTGGAGTCCTTCCTCTGTCTTTCTCCCTTACGGTCTATCAAATGGTGTTCCAATTGAATAACTAAATCCACTAACCCTGAGTAGGTAGCGGGTTTAAGAACAAACTAGGCCAAAATATTTTTCATCTCATCTCTCAGACCTATATAAAACAGGGAAGCTCTTTTATCTTCAGACCAAGCCGATTCTAGCACTAGATGATTGAACTGGGTAAGATATGCCAAAATGTAATTGTTGCCCTGCCGAAAGCTCCAGAAGTTGCTTATCTGCTGATTGGACGGTAGCTCAAGTATCAAATATTTGCTGGAACTCTGCTTTAAACTGATTTAGATTGCATAGCAGGGGGCTATGCCCAGGACATACTTGAAAACGAGAGGTAACTCTCAATGCATTACTTCCTGGTAAAATATTTTATAAATAAATACATAATATCTAAACTCACTTACTGGATAACCCATGTGGCCGGATCCCCTCCTGAATAGGATATAATGAAGGCTATTTTAGATTGGTGGTCAGGAAATGTGGCTGACACTGAATCAAAAAAAAATCTGATACTTCTGGGTATTTCCGAAGTACCGTTCTGGTGAAACTAAAGGGATTGCAGGCAAAAGTAATGCTGAGTGGGTAGTGCTCTCCTGGGTGCTTGAGGGGCAGGGGCTCCCAGTGGAATAAACATGTGTCTGTGGTACCCCACCGATTGGATATTTTGCAGGCTCAGGTACCCTATCTAGCAGCTAACCCCGTTATAGCTACTCTGGACTCTGACAATCCCCCATGCATGTTTTCTGAAAATTTTCCATGCATGCCTTGCAAGATTACGATGGGATGCATGTACCTAGAAGGGACTGATAACTTGGGCTTGTCTATATATCAAGATGTAGGGAGCCCTCCGAGGTAACACGGAGACCCACAAAAGACAGGAGACCCAAATACGTAAAAACTGACGGGGTTTATTGTTACCCTAAAGGAAAAACAAAGCTGGGTAAAACAAAATGGAGTCTGCAAAGTGTGCAGAGCTACAGGCAAAAGGCTATGGTAGGTAAGGAAACAAACAGGGACAGGGGGCAAATAATGCTGAGGGAAAAAACAGGACAAACCAAGGTTAGCTGCAAGAATTGCAGTGCTACACGCAAAGAGCAATAGTAGCAGGAGAACACGTAATAAACAGGGGGCACATAGTGCAAAGGAAATACAAGCAACAAACAAGAAAGTACATCTATATCTGCAGACCTAGGAGCCTGAATAAAAATGAACAGGGAAAGATGCAGCGCTAGGGAACAAAGAATAACCTAACCTTTGACCCGTAAACAAAAAGTTGACAAGCAAAGAACTAACAGACTGGGTGGGGTCTTATACCCAAATTAAGATGGCAGCTGGCCTCCTGGACGGTTCATGTTCTTACCAGTTCTGGGCCTGAACATGACTCCTCTGTGCGCCCCTACAGGTCTATGAGGAGTACTGCAGGTGGGAATCATGACAGCACCATACCGCTAATTTATTAGCCCCATTTAGTAAGTGTGTTACTTTTTAGGTTTCATGTTCCTTTTAAACAGGAATTTCCCTAGATCTTCAGCCTGCTGAGTTAAACGGCTTGTACAGCCAAGCTTAGTTTAGAAGTGCAGATGCAGCAAAAGCCCTTAGCTGGGGCTTGGTAGCTTATTCTGTACAGTGAAGCATGAACTAGGCACAAACCGAACACACAATAAAGCTATTGTGCGTAAAAAGTGTCAGTAAAGGGTACAGCAAAGAAAGAACATACTCAGGTTTTCTAAGACTGTTTGCGATCTCTACAACAGTAAGTACAAATGTCATTTTGTACACTATTGCTACCAATAATACATTATAATTAACCCTTTTTTCTGCCAGGGAGATCTGCATTGTAGTAGGGTTAATCCCTTCAGCGCTGGTCCCATGACCACCCCCCTAAAGCTGTATACTGGAGAGGAAACCGTGGTATCAGGCATCCTAAGTGTCACCAGCATGAGGGCCATGTTTACTAAGCAGTCTTCTGCCATAAGTCACCTTACTGGCCATTCACTTGAATCGCTTGGTCCCTTTTGACTGTCACTGTCTGTCAATAGGGCTCTGAAGTGGTTAAATCCAATAAATACAACGAGGCATTTATATACATCTTCTGTTTTATGCCATCTCATTTTTACTAATACCCTACTACACGTGACTGAGGGATGCGTTTGATCTATTGGTTTGCAGCCAAGCCCCTTCCCCGGCCGCTTCCCTCCTGCATTAAAGATATTAATGAATTTCTCTGCAAAACTGAACAAGTTAATAGGCAGCACAAGCCCGATGAAAACACTTTAATTACAAATTGTAATTCCTTCTTCCTGTTTACCAGCACACTCATGCAGACACCAGCACATAAAGTTCAAAAGGCAGAATTATTATCGGAGAGGAACTTTCAACTGAATATATTTGGAATTACCTCTTTAGGGTCTTATTCTATGTTGTTTGAAGCGGCCGTTTATGGTGTAAAATCCACATTGAAGTCATGTACATGTCGTTACTGAATAAGAATAATGCAAAATATAGGCGATTGCTAACCTTTCACAGATATAGGAGCAAAAGAGAAATACATTAGGAATTCTTGCGCTCAAGAGCATACAATCAGAGGGAAACAAGATGTGTGCTGGGTGGGAGGAATAATATTTGTTTAACGAGTACAGTATGGATTTTGCTATGCCTCTTAACCCTTCCAATGCCTTGCAAGCCCCTCTAGCAGTAAAAGGGTTAAGACCTGTAAAGATGATGTAATGAAAAGTTTCACAATATATCTAGAAGTAATTTTCAGGATATTCATTAGTAGGATTGTTCCTATATAGACAGTCGGTAGAAGTATATGTCCATATATGATGGGAGAGGTTATTAAGATATACTGGGCAAGTTGTCTTTTAAGTTTCACGGGTTATGAAGATACACTACATGTCAGTAGAAGAAATTGTGTGTAGGAGAATAGGTGCGTGAAGATAGATTTAGAGGTGAAGGAGTTGCGTGTGTTAAGGAAGAGCTATGAAGATGCAGGTTTCCCATGAGTAAAGCCATGAAGAAAACTGTAGTATTAAGATATACTGTTATGTCAATAGAGAAGAAAATGCAAAGGCTACAAGGGGTATGTTTCAGTGCTGTGGATATAGCTGTGCCCTGTGTGATTTTCACCACGAGTCTGATGGAGAATATGAATGAGATTCTCCACTTAGTTGCCACCTGGGGACATCCCATGAGAGAACAGCCTCTTCCCCAAGTCCATTAATGTTCAATTACTAAAGGTTGATTGGCCTTGTTGTCTGAAAGAGGTGGTGGGGTCAGTCTCCACCCCACTGGGTGCTGTCCAATCTGCTCACATTAGTGAGTCTATTGGATAGGATGAAATTAAGTGAGGGTATTAATCAATGGGCAGTTGGTGGAAGGGTGAGATGTTGTCTTACAGGAGGAACTTACCAAACCACTGATTTTATGCTTTCTGTGATTATACACTTAGCAACTTCCTATTGCAATAGCCTTGCATCCCTCTTCCTGAAATCTTTCCACATGCATATATGTTATGTGAATAAATGCTGCATCTACAGTATATGTACCACTTGATTGCAATACAGAGTCTTGGTATGGAATTCCCTGAGGGGATAATGTTCTATATTTTCTTACTTCCTCTGTCTTCTCAATATCTGCCTAGAAATTCTGCATCTTCTGAATGATTGTCCAAGGTAACATCTTTTTGTGAAAGCTCTGGGGCTTCCAGCATAATGGTGTGATTGGCTATCAAAAAATGCATCCACAAAGTGCATAGGATAAATGCTTATCATCCCTCCCCCCATACTCAATCTCTTCCTTTCATTCCCATGTTACATGTCTTCTGGGGTCCTCGTATAGTGCTACATTTATAGAAATACATCAGTCTAATTCAAAGATAAGTGTTTCATTTGTTACTCAGATTCCTTATGGGCAAAGAGAGAGAGGTATAGAAAAATGCAAAACCATTTATTTCTTTGTCATCCCTCAAGGACCTGCAAGTTTTCAAACTGGCCATAACAAGGAGTTTTGAGATCTTTCTTCTACACTATATCAATCTTACTGATGGGCAGATATGTACAAAAAAAACATTTATACAGCCTTGTCTGCTGTTAGTCTATAAGAAAATAGTTATCAGGGCATTTTTAGAATATATATTTGCTATTATAAAAGGGTGCATGAATTTTCACACTCTAGTTTATTGTCGCCTGTAATGCTGAAGGGTGCTGTAATAAATTGGCAATGAATTGTTAAAAGAAAAATTGTGGGGATGATCTGATGACTCTGACCAGAGAATAAGCAGACTTCCCCAAAGACAGAGGGAGAGACTGAATACTAGTATACAGGCATACCCCGCATTAATGTACGCAATGGGACCGGAGCATGTATGTAAAGCGAAAATGTACTTAAAGTGAAGCACTACCTTTTTCCCACTTATCGATGCATGTACTGTACTGCAATCGTCATATACGTGCATAACTGATGTAAATAACGCATTTGTAACAGGCTCTATAGTCTCCCCGCTTGCGCACAGCTTCGGTACAGGTAAGGAGCCGGTATTGCTGTTCAGGACGTGCTGACAGGCACATGTGTGAGCTGCCATTTGCCTATTGAGCTATATGTCCTTACTCGCGAGTGTACTTAAAGTGAGTGTCCTTAAACCGGGGTATGCTTGTATCAAGCTGCTAGCCTGCTTAAAGGAAACATAGGTATCCATAAGCAGCACTGGTTTCTGAGTACCTCTGGAATGCGATTGGGTAATATGCTTCTCAGCGAGTATGAAGGTCGAAGTAATACATTTAAGTCCATATTTACCTTGTGTTGCTGTTCCATTAGACACCTTCCGGCACCGGAAGACACCTTACAGCCAATTCAAATGAGTGGGCCAAACGGCGTCTTTCTGCGCTGGAAGGTGTCATAGCGCCACAGGTCTGAAGGTCACCATCGCCCTATTTTATTTTTAGATAACATCCACTTTTGGGGAAAAAAAAGAAAAATAATCTCTCCTGCTCAAGACTACCTTTCATCATAGATCTGTAAATCTAATTAGTTTAAAAATTATATAAATTTAATGCTTTGGGGAAACGATTTGTGAAGAGGCAGAAAGTTAGTTTAGTCAATGTGCGCAGGAAAATGGGAATTCTCAGTAGAGGCGTAGTATGGCACAGCAGGGCCACAGACAGATTTCCCGGTCTGCCCCCCTCCCCCCCCCCGACGGTATTGCGAGTCCCCCCTCCCCCCATTTCACACCTCACAGGCCCCCTCTATTTCTCACCCTCTACCCATCTATTTTTTTCCCCTCTGTCTCATTGACTCCCCCCCCCTCCCGCCTTGCATGTATTTCTCTCCCCTGCATCTCACTCTTACTCCCTCATTTCCTCACTGACTCGCCCCCACCTTCCGTCAATCACCCCACTGTCACTCAATCCCCCCACAAAATACATATAACCCCACTCCGTCATACATAATAAAAATACCCCGCCCCTGCCAATACAGTACATATTAAAACGCCCCCACCAATACATATTAAAAAGGCCCCCACCAATACATATTAAAAAGGCCCCCATTGCCCCAATACATTTTAAAAAGACCCCCACCACCCCAATACATTTTAAAAAGACCCCCACTGCCCCAGTACATTTTAAAAAGACCCCCACCGCCCCAAAACATTTTAAAAAGACCCCCACCACCTCAATACTTTTTAAAGACCCCCACCGCCCCAATACATTTTAAAAAGACCCCCACTGCCCCAATACATTTTAAAAAGATCCCCACTGCCTCAATACATATAAAAAAGACCCTCACCCGCCCAATACATATAAAAAATACATCCACCCCCCCCCAATACATATTTAAAAAAAACAGACTTACCGAAGACATGTGGGGGGCCCTGCAGCACCCCACTACTGGGCGGCAGCAGAGGAGCCTGCTACAGATGGCCAGAGGGGGCTGCAGATGCCGGTAGGGTCAGGGAGGGGGCTGTAGTCCGGGACAGAGGATTCCGGTAGGGCCTGGGGGGAGGGTGGGTTGAGGATTGAGGATCCGAAGGCCTAGGGCCCAGGTGGCTTTGAGGGAAGGAAGACACGTGGGGGGCCTGCAGCACCACTAGCGGGCGGCAGCAGAGGCGCCTGCTGCAGATGGCCCAGATGGCCAGAGGGCTCAGTGCCTGGAAGGTAGGGCCGGGGAGTGGGGTGGAGGAGGGGCTGGGGATGCTGGTAGGGTCCAACAGGGGGGGTGCAGATGGCGGTAGGGTCCGTCCGGGGGGGGTGGACTGCGCCCTACCATCATGTTGCCATGGCAACGTGACTTCATATGACCCTGCAACGTCATTAGACACCAAAGCTGTTTAGGGAGGGTGGGGGTGCGAGCTGGAGGGGAGAGGAGACAGGGGGTACCCCTGTATATGGTTGCGAGGTGTCCGGTATTGAACTGTACTGTCCTGTATTTGGATACTCTGTCCAGTAAAAAATGAGAGGTACTGTAATACAGGACATGTATGTGTCTGGTATTTTCTCCCCTGGACCTTGTTACCTGACGCACCTTTCCCCATTGAGTCCAGTATTTTTGGAGAAGTCACCTGGCAACCCTACCCCTGTAGTACCCCTGTACTACAACTATAGTCAGGTTCAAGAAATTAGAAAAAATGAGGATGCAAAAAAAACAACTTATAGTTAAAAAGAAATGAGTTCTCCCATATGGGAGCAAATTAAAGTTTGGCTACAGAGGCTTTTAGGCCAACAATCCCACTAGACCCCTGGCTGTACCTATTAAACAGACCAGTAAAGGGGCGCAGTAAACTAATAGCGCATTTCGCAACTGCGACGGGGTGCGCGATCACAGCACTATGGAAACAGACAGAAATTCCCGCAATTAGGAATAGAATTTGGTTTGTATGCCAGATGGAAAAGTTAACAAGTGTGGTTAATGATACTGGTGCTAAATTTCTAAAAGTTTGGATTATGGGGCTAGCACAAACAGACATCCTACTGTGATAGCATTAACACGTCCTTAACATTAACTTGGAAAAATAAAAATAAAAAGATAGGATGGGGAGTGTCCTTAAAGAGGCATAGAGCAGCAAGTTTTAAAGAGGTCGATGAGGCTGGCCACGTCGGAGACGCACTCAAGTACTTCGGAGGAAATTAAGTTGGATTCAGAGAATGAGGAGGCGGAAGTTTGGACTCTCCCCCCCCCCCCTCCCATTCCCACCCTTCCTGATTTAGGTTCACGTTTTCTTTTATATACAAGTGTGTTTATTATTTGAATAATTGCTGTGACGCAAATGAATATGTAAAGCTGTATTGCTTAATGAGGAAAAACTTTAATAAAATTTGAGTTATAAAAAAAGAAAAAGAAATGAGATGTAGCTACCTGGTTATATTAGAATAGCTACTTATTTCCATACGAGAGGAGGTCAGTCCAATTCCTACCTATCACGCCTCTCCGATTTGGAGAAAGTCTCAATCATTGGAAGTGACTGAGTTTTCACAGCCATGGTGTGAGGATCGGCGTTAGGTCCCGCCCCCACGACAGATCCCGTGATGACACGGGTGGCGCGCCACGGACCAGGGAAGCTACCCACAGGCGCTGCACCCTCAGACAGGTGAATACCTCCAGGTTCGGCCTTAGGCTCCGCCCCAGCGTCACGTTCCGTGACGACGCGGATGATGCATCACACCTGCAGGAAACCACGCACTGGCGCGCATCACGAAGAGCACACGAAGGGCTAATACTTAACTCCACACTAACCCAGGATCACCTGCACCTGCGCTCACTCCGCCTCCGTTCTAACATTGGGCGCTTGCTACCGAGTGGGCGGTTCATGCACTCCGGACGCGTTCACGCGGCTGGAGGTCGCTGTACACTAACATCCCCACCTCAGCCTCGCGGCCCCGTCTTGTTTGTGGTGAGCACCCGTTACACATGGTCACGTACCTAGTGATTACATATAACCTTGGGATACTTTGGAATTATGATTTGAATAATAGGTTACATGCATGACATTTAGGCCAGTATTCACTAAGCAGTGGTATTCCACCACACACCTTCCTATGTATGTATGTATGTATGTCTTTATATAGCACCAACAGTGTACTCAGCACTTCACAAAGACAATACAGGGAATTATAGTAATAGAATAAGCGCAGCAAAGTCAGACAATAGGAAAAGAATTCCCTGCCCCAGGGAGTTTACAATCTACGTGATAAGATGGGAGACTTGCAGAGACAGCAGGTGAGGTAATAAGTGCTGTTGTTGGCAGTGCTTGGCCACGATGGTTGGTAGGAGTGACCGTGGGACAGTAGCCATGAGTCCAGGCTATTAGGATGCTTCTTTTGCGATGTACTAAATTAGATAGGTTAACACCATTAGCAGGGTAGCGGTGGCAGGGTGGCGTGGGCGAGAGCAGATGTGTGTATGGCTGGGTCCAGGATTATTAGAGATATCCCCAGCAGCAAGAAGAGAGATAGAGAGAGTTTTTATTGAGGGGTGTAGAAGTTGTTGGGAAAGAGGTGTGTAAAGCGGTGCAGTGTCTGGTCACAAAGTGGCCTGGTTCTGAAAGAAACCTTATGGCTGTTTACTGGAATAGTCCGTCAGCCGTCTTCCAGTGCTGGAAACGTTTTATGGAGGATTCATGAAGCTCAGATAACAGGTATTGGAGCTTGGTCGGCATTAACGACTATTCAAGTCAATGGCCATGAACACGTGTTGTGCTCCGACACCTGTTATTGAAGCTTCATGGATCTCCCCCTTTAGGGGCCTATTTGATATCGGCCAATCGAGCTGTTTTCGTACGAAAAATTCCCCATTGATTTTAATGGGGAATCTTGTCCGAAAACAACTCAATCGGCCACTTTGGTGACGTTAGAATAAGCCCCTTAGTGTGATATAGGCTGAATTTAAAATATCTACAGTGTGTATCTACTAAGAGGGAGCTATTGGCCATGAAATGATACAGTAATATTCCACACACAAAAAGGCAATCATGTTTTAGGAAATCCCCCACACATATATTAGTGATTCATGTATCTGTGCACACAGCCAGTGCAGTGAAGTTGAGATCTACAGCTATGCACCTGTGATCAATATACTTTCATCATGTCTGCCACCAAAATAATTGCTAATCGCAATATCTGCGATAACCGCCCCCCCCTTATCAAAATGTGACAAGGAAAGCACAAAAGCAGTGGAGGTTTCAGGACGCAGAAACAATTGAGTGAGTACGGAGAAAGAAGGAGAAAGAGAGAGAAATGACAGGAGCTGAATTTCCAGCACCCTCACTTTAAATCAAGATAAAAGACTGAAATGGAAAATAACAGTCCAGACAAACCCCAGGACAGCTTTGGGCGCTAATGGAAACACATGGCTGAAGGCTGCGGTGTTGTCAGCTTCCCCGCGCTCTGACATTCCTTTCTGATAATCCGGCCTGCCATAAAATTAGAATAGCAAATACCTCCTGACAAAGATGCATGTTTCCCTCTATTGTACCATCATAAAAAAATAAAAAAAAACTCTGCTGGTGACTCTGGGAGCCGCAAAACTTCAATTTAAATTTACAGTGCTGCGAGAGGAAAGTGATATGCACTCAAAAATTTTAATAACCTATTAAGTTACGACTTCAATTTCATTTTATGAATATTTTCCTTGGGGAGCACTGCTATCACAGAGAAAGATAGAAATTTAAAAAAGATAAATAGTGCTATTAATCTCCAACATTTCTCTTCCATTATCCTTGAAAATTAGGAGTTATTTTTGTTCAGATCTTCATGTAATTAGCTCCCTACACTTGATTCACTAGCCAGAAAATGACCATGTTCAGAAAATTAAAAATTTGTCATTAAGTGGAATTTAACATAATATCATTTATCTTTATCTATTCCCCAGCTGACAGCAGGAGCCTTGGAAGTTGCACAGGCTTCTGTGTCAGAGTGTAGAGGCAAAGCAACCACTCAGCATCAGAGAGAGAGAGATGGAAGGGAGGGGAGGAAGAGAAGGGAGAAGAAGGGAATGGAAAGGAGGTGTAGAAAAAGAGATGATGTGGGTAATCAGAATAAAAGGAGGAGCGGGTGGGCAGTGGGAGAGGTGGGAAGAGACAAGAGTGGGATAATGCAGGACTGAAAAAATATGCATGATTTTAAAAAATGTGGGGCGGGGGGAGAGGTGGCAGTCTAAAGATGGGATTAAAAAGAGGATGTGTTTATGTATGTATGTCTTTATTTATAGAGCACCATCTAGGTACATAGTGCTTTATAATACATGTGACATAAAATGTGTACACAGCAGTCAGCAGTAACAATATTTTAGGGTGTTAGTCCTAGTTTGCTGGCTGCAAAAAGGGGTAAAATAAGGGGGTATGGGGGGGGGGGGGGGGGGGGGGAGATGGGCACCCTGTTTGTCAAAGGGAAATAATATCACTGCTTCTTTAGATTCATTTTCTTTGATAAATTTGGTGCTTTTGTGGTTTGAGGAGACTTTGATAAATAGACTCTCAGTTCCAACGCACTTGAATCCTTCACTGCACTCATGCAGACACATCTGGAGTGGAAGGTTGGGAGCACATCACTGGCATTCTGCTCTACCCTTCACTGCAGCCTGCAGGTGAATACACGAACAATGATATGACCACTTTGCACTTACAGGTGGACATTCTGGGCCACTGAGAGTTACTGTAAATGTATCAACGTCTTCCAGCTGCAAGACTGGAGCAAAGCAATACTGTGGCAGATTTAACACACGCAAGGCTTGTATAGGAGAGAAATTTGTTTTGATAAATATTGTGCAGTTTTTTTGCTCCATTTCTACATGGGTTTTGCCATCGGGATGTTGATGCATAACCCCTTAAGTGATTTTTTTTTACAAACACAGATAGATGAAGCTGAAGTTTAAGCAATATGTTTTAAAGACCAATGTGGCTCTGTCCCCCCTGGGTTCCCCTTCATCCCCTTCCCTTACGCTGCATCTGTCAGCGGATGATGGGGAGAGTGTGGGAAGAGCTTTGGGCAGTTGAGGCAGGCGACTGAGTCGCCAGTGGCTCCCTTTGCAGGGCGCCACCATCTTCAGTGTGGCCGCACATGCGCGAGACAGTGCGCATGCGCAAAAGAGCGGCAGCCATGTTGGTGCACCCAGCACATATGCGCTGAGGCTCATCAGTAGCGGCGGCCATTACAGAAGTACTCCACAGGGGAACTACAATCCCCAGCAGTCCATGGGGCTGCTAGACACATGGACTGCAGCAGCCAATAGCACGGCCAGATTCCTCTGCTCACCAAGAGATACATTTGGCGCGCTGAAGAGACCACGTAACGTCGGAAGAAGGACCTCAATGGAGCTGGTTGTGTCCAGGGAGCAGTGCTTCCTTGGACTTGGCCAGATCTCCCCCCTTAGGCCCCAGCTAGGCCCCGACTCACAGTAGGTTGTGGCTGCTACAGGGAAAGCCCTAGTTAGGGACTTTTCCCCAGTAGTTGCATATAGTCAGGTACGGCACCAGTGAGACGCCATGCGGTGACTGTGGCGTGGTCTGGGACCAGACCATCTCCATGTTAGAGACTGTATGGTGATATTATCCACACCGGAATTCACCCCACGCGGAGGCGGACGGCATCGCAGATGACAAAGTTGGATCAGACGGATCCTCCTTGTTCTTCTGCATCACCCGGGTGCCGGAGCCCCGGGCAGGTACCCAACTAAGTGCACCAACACTTCAAGGGATAGCGCTATCTCCTACACTTTTGGGTGGGCCCTGACATTGTGGGATAAGGACATCAGTATATTGGTGCCAAGAACCCTGTGTACTTTGGGGGCATACATTGGTGGCACGGGTTAGGCCTATTATACTGTGTGGCACAGGGTACTGTTACATTGTGTTCAGTAAAGGTTGTTAATATATACCTGAGTGTGTGTGTTATTATTATTGCTCCTGTAAGGGGCTTATCCCACCACGTTGGGATCCCTTGCAGGTGGAGGCGCTGTTGCCAGACGACTCAGGTACACCCCAGGCTCCCAGCAGCAGAGGTTCAGGCCTCCTGTGAGCCACAGTTAACGCACCACACACACACACACACACACACACACATACACACACACACGTAGCCGCATTATTTCCCATAGGATGGGGGAAAGTGCGCTACACCAACAACTATGGCATTATGGGATTTATGCATCAAAGGCTAAAGTGGAGCAATTTTGGTGCAAAATAACTGTGCCATATGTATCAAATAAAAAAAGTTCAATTGAAATCAATGGGATTATTTTCTTTTGTTTTGCCCTAGAGTTGTTCCACATTTGCCTTGATACATATACCACTATGTTTCTTATAAAAGGTGCAATCTTTGTTAGTTGGCAAAAAATGTTTTTGCAAAACTTAAGAATATGACTGTCTTCCTTAAACAAATTTAATTATACATAAAGCAAACATTTGTCTGGTGTGGTTTCTTTGGAAAATAAAGTATTTTTTGTTTGCCTGGTCTGTGAATGGGGTAGTACTTGTCAATCAAGTGTTTACTGAACCTCTAGCTCACTCTGTTCTTCCTAGAGAGCCAATAAAGATAAGGGGGAGGTGACGTGGTCTTTTCCTGTGCAAACTCCTGTTTTGTGGAAGATCAAAACCCTCCCAAGTCTGAGCTTATGTTTTAAAACTAAATATAAAGTGTTTTTGTAACAAAGGGGCATGGATCACATTGAGTGGTCACCTCAAGCATGTCGCCCCCATTTGTTCATTTTGGTATTCGCAAGGACTGCACCTTTAAGGGAGAAAGAGGCGACCCCCCGTAAATCTACCCAATTCTTAACTCGCCATCACTCCCAATAGACGATTTGAGATTTGGGAGGAACATCACTTGTGATTGGGAACTGAAACTAGACAATGCAGCCAAACAATTCCAACCACTCATCAGAAGCACATATTTCAATGGGTGCCATTCAAGAACGCTCACTGAAGTTGCAATCGATGAAATCTATACTTGCCCGCTGTTTTTTATGCTGTATCACACCGTGATGGGACAGAAGTAAATTTCAAAATCTAACCATCTATATACATTTGTAATTAACATATAAATATGAGTATTAAGAAACATTTTACTATATTGAGCCCACCAATTCATACCTTGTATTAACTATAGGAAATTGCAAATTACTTTTCCAGCAAATAAAAAATACATTACATAGTTATTTAGTTTAATGCCTGCAATTGTAATGTGCCCCCAATTTTTGTTATTTAGGTTAACATGGAGTAATAACTAGATACCCAGATGTAGAACGAGATAGTTTAGACATATGTTCTGGATAACATATGTTGCAAGCGATAAACTGACTACAACTTGTATGGGAAGCTTTGCAATAATGGATTTTGTTGAATTGGTTTAGAAAGATCATTAGATGCCAGAGCATATTTTTCCAATGCTTCGTGCCTGCTACAGGACCCAGGCAATTCAAAATCCAATACTCAATAATAAGAGGTTAGGATGTGTTGACATATGATGCAGCTGAGCTACTGTACTAAACAGATTCCTATACACAGAAGGCTTTTTCTTTTCTTTTTTGACGGACTCTGTGCCTAATATTTCCCAATCTGGGAGGCTGGACCCCAAGGGAGACTCAAGGAATTAAAAGGGGAGCTTGGGGGGACAGGAGAGTTATACACTTTGGGGAATACAGAAAATGGAAAGAAACAGGAGAACACGAGTGACTAATAGAGAGAGAAGGTATTAGAGAAAGTGCGAGATAGTGACAGCTTTGCTGCTAGTAACCGGATTCATATTTAGCATATCCCACTGAGTAAATAAAAACATTATTTTTTCAAATGTTTTTTTTTTGTGGGGGGGAGGGGGCCCAACCCCCAAACTTGGGGGTCTCAGCATAAAAAGTTTGGGAGCCACTATCTTCACCAATATCATCTACATTTGTGGTGCATTCCTGTTTCATTGAGTAACCATTCCCTATAACAATGGATTATGAACCAGAATGCAATGTGATTAGACACGGACTGGATCAAATGCCTGTGATGGCTTTAAGACTGAGAGAAGTTGTCAATATTAAACTCCCCTTGCCTGCAAAACACAGAGATCGAAGCCCAGAGCCCAGCAGAGGATAGCAGCCACTCCAGTGCATACAAATATTCATTAATTCCATCAATGTTTCGGCCCAACTCTTAGACCTTTATCATAATGTAGAGTTGAAATCTTGCAATCACATGTGGTAACATTGTACTTGATTGAAATATTCCCCAATGTATCCAAAATGCTGGCTCAGTTAGTTTTAGTCCATGAATCTAATGTGCGCAAAGGCTTAGTCCACGTCCCCACTGCTCGCGATGGTGTGCGCGGTGCGAACAGGTTACGGCCCTCTACGCGATTACATAGAAGTCAAGACATTTTACTTTTGGCGCGGCGGGCCTAGTGATGGTCACGGCGGCGGTTCAGCCAATGAGGGCGAACCAGCCACGTGATGTCATGGCCGTGAACATGGTGTCATATCTATTTAATGACTCTGTCTTCTAAGCATGGGATTATGCTGTTAAAGT
Source organism: Ascaphus truei (assembly GCF_040206685.1). NCBI lineage: Eukaryota > Metazoa > Chordata > Amphibia > Anura > Ascaphidae > Ascaphus > Ascaphus truei. The sequence goes on along the minus strand of NC_134490.1, from coordinate 19,845,706 downwards.
GAACATTTATACTCTGCACTCTTTGTTTTGTTGCAGCATGATCATTTTTTTTTTTAAAGAAACCCTGTATATGAAAGTCCATCTTTACTCCTCTGTTGTGCAGAGAATTTTTTGTCAGACACGCTTGTTCTGTCAACATTTTCTCCTACGTTATATAAAAGCTTCTAAACCTTGCTCATTAAACTGTTTATTTCACTCATGCCACTTCTTTGTTAGGCTCTATGCCTGTAGAACCTTCCAATCCCTCTTCCCTTGCCATTCTCCCTCTATTCTCCCTCTCCTCCTTCTTGGAGCTTGGATACTGTAGCTGAACAGGACGACAAATGAATATGGATATCATACAATAAAACCTTCAAAATGGAGAGTTTTGTGCAAGTGAACGGCAGCCAAGCCTGCTAGACTGAAAATTGGATAAAGGGATTAAAACAGTAGCACATTAACAAGAGATTTAGAGTCTAATAAACTCATTTCATAATAATATGTGCGCTGGGGCTGGTAATAAATCATCACGGGATCCCTGCCTTTTGCGGTGCTGGAACGAGGCAGTGACCCGAACGCAGAGTAGGATTTCAGCGAGATGTGGATTAATTTCACAGGGTTCTTGGCCAGGAATAAAAGCTGTGTGGCTGCTGTAAGTCTGGGGATGCTGCCACGGCCATAGATAGTATTGGTGCTTGCAAAACACAAAACGAGATAATGAAATTCAATAGAAAACTCTGTGCAGTGGGTTAGGGAAAACTAGTCCTGTATAACCTCCATGCAATGGCTAAATGCAATGACCTCTGAAGAGGAGATACCCCATATAAGATCCAATTTTAGGTCCTTGTGACTCTGTGACTAGTGATTATATTAAACAGGGAGAAAACATGTTACTAGTATTACTCAGTAAAGATTATTGCTACAGTAATATCACTAAGAGGAGAGTTCAGGCCCAGGGGCCTGAGGATTTTGAAAGTTCAAGGGTATCTAGGCACAAATAAAAGGGTGTTGTATTAGTAAGCTCACAAGGACTGCAGAAAATGCTTTATCTGCTTTAATCTGCACGCTAATACCCTAAATGTCCAAGGGCAGCCAAGTTTCACTGTGGAACACAGGTGATGTCCAGCAGCTTTGTTGTATTAAGCTTGCATTGGTTTGCTACAGTAGATTGAAAGAGGTGTCTTCTTCTGCCAGGAGATAGATGCAGCTCTGCTGTATTGTCTGGGCTTGGTCCCTGGATCACAGGTGTCCTTCTGTGGGCTGCTCTCTGGAACTGATTGCTGGTCTCTCTTTCTCTTCATTGCTTTAGTGGAGAAACTGCAGGTTTTTTTCCTGTCTGAGTTAGATTCCGTGAACCTTAAAGTTTTGAAGCAAGTTCTACAATAATTTCACAAGCTTCTCCCCCCCACAACCCCCAAAAAGGTACCCTTTTCCCCCCAGCTCCCCAAACTCTGCATTAAAACAACATCAGAGTCACAGTAACCATGCATTTCACACATTTTAAAAACAATGTCAGAGTACCAGTAGCCATATATCTCACATCAATTCTATTCCCAAGGGTCCAAACCAATTTCTATTGTTTTTCAGCCCGTTTTCCTGCCTCAACCTGCAGCAGCCTTCAATCCCATTAATCCAAACACTGCCGGCATTGACTAAGACTGATATGAGCACCAAACGATCAATTTGTATCTCTTTTTTTTCCTTCTGCGGATGTACAAAATATCATGAAAAAAGGCGTCGGTGGTGATAGTTCCACAACAGTGAAATAATAGAGTAATAAGGCAAGCCACTTTTGACCTTGCAGGACAGCTAATTCATCTGCCCATCTATCTTAATTATTCTCTGGGTTACAAAAGAGAAACTGCATACAGTTCATCCATTGTACTATGACAATTCCATTTTTCCACCCCCGGTAAAATGTACAATGCATTTTCAGGTCTCCACCAGCCCAGTAATCTGCTTTCTGACTGCTGTTTTACACTATATCTCTGGAAGTGTGCCTCAATTGATCATGGCTGGCCACCTTACAGAGCATCACCCCCCTCTCCACACTGATTCTCGTGTGTCCTCCTTACCCTGTCCCACCTCTTAGATTGCAAGCTCCTTGGAACAGGGACCCCCTGTGTTATCATGCATAATTTTGATGGTAAACGTTCACCCTCATGGTACTGCGCTATTAAACGTGTTGGTGCAATACAAGTAAATTATGATCATAATTATTAATATTAGGAAGAATAATTATTCATATTCCTATTATTAGGAAGAGGAGGATTATGATGGTGATTAATATATACCTGAGAGGATGCCTACGTGATACCCTCTTCAGATTTACATTGTAACCTTATGCTTTAAACTTTTTCCATTCACTACAGTCTTACATTGAACTCCCCTGAGAAAACTCAGACAAAAACATGGCTAGGCCCTAAACCATGTGGCTCTTATCCCTGTTCAAGATGCAAAGCTTGTTCCTTCATGCCAGTTACAAAACAGTTTCAGGATTCAATAAAAAAACACAATTTTCAGGATTAAAGACTTTATAAACTGTCTAATTTGTGGAAAGATTTACCTTATGACGTGCGATTGTGGTATCAAGTATGTGGGTAAGACCCACAGACCTTTAAAGACGAGGATTTTAGAGCATATAGGCAATGTTCGTAATGCCACACACACCCCCATTGCAAGACATGTTATAGAACATCACAAGGGAGATCCAAAAGTTATGCAATTTTGTGGAATTGAATATATACGTAGAGACCAAAGAGGTGGCAACTGGGACCAACAACTGTTACCACAAGAATGTCGTTGGATTTTTCAACTACAAACCATGGCCCCTACGGGACTAAATGAGGGGTTTATTTTCTCCCCCTTCATCTGATCTTTATTTATATATTATATGATTTGGTATTTATTTTGAAATTAGTTTACAAATCATTAGTTGGTATGACTAACTTTGACACATCCACTTCTACACCTGTATATTACACATATCACATTTTCGATATTTTTCTCATTAATTAGACCTGCATTGACCAGTAGGGGCCGGCTTCCCTATTTTAGTAACACTCCTACACTTTACCCAACACTGCTTTGGTTGTTTACATATTATAAGTTTACTTACCTGTATTAATTATCACTTTAAGAGACAACAATAGATATTTGATCTATCTTAAATATTTTAGGTTCTGACTTAATTTGACCTGTATTGACCACTGTGGGTAGGTTTTTTGTATTATAGAATACACTCCTACATAATAACCACGAGTCTTCAGTGAACTTTTTAGCCCAAATAAATTTCTGACAACAATTACTGTACACACACACACAATTCTTTATTGTTTTTATTCAATATCCACATTATTGCATACAAAGTCTGTGTATAGTGCGCCTGGTATTTCGCATTGATATCCCCTTTTCAACAAACAACTATATACATAAGATCTACAATAATGTCCAGTTGGTATCTCATAGGTTAATTTTGGACGCCAGTGAGTTCGTCTTACCTCCTGGTTGGACAGGAACTAGTGGTTCAGACGCCACCTATTATGGTTGGGGGATGACCCATCTGAGAGTATTTAAAGATCACCGCTGGGATCATACTCCTATCCCTCCTCCCCCTGATGAAGCGTGGTGAACACGTGAAACGTGCGTCGGGAAAGTAGGACGTCACGGCAGTGACGTCACTCGAAGTGGCGACATCCTACCATATCAAACGAGCAGGCTTGTATTGTGCAGAGGCATTTATTCCTGTTTACTGCCATAATGTTTACTATTGCATTGGGGACTGTTACAGCATAAGAGACTTTGTTACAACTATTTTCCTTGATACTGCTATTTGCAACAAACCGTGTGTATTTAGTGTTTGTTTCTCAGTTCATATATATGAGGACTAACTAGAGGCGGTGAACACCAGGAGTATTGAAGGGGTTTTGACGTCCGCATCTTGCGGGGAAATACAGAGAGCATCATTACTAGTGATCACCCTATATTCAAACACCACCTTTGATATCGTTTATTGTACTGACATTGAATACACTTACGGTACTACATGTGCTCTTAATATACAAGCTTTTCTCTGATTGTTACAATTTGGATGTGAGGATATGAATAAATCAAGACATTAATTAATCAAACTTACCTTATTACTACGATATTTATTCATATCAGCCACTACAATATGGGGATTTTTAATAATTTATCTGTGTTTTTAATGATCTATGTAGACGTAATAAAACTTTATTATTTTTGATTTCCACGGTGATTCTGGGATACTTACCAGTTTTCCGCAGCATATCTGCAGGGCCATTTGTTTGTCCATCAATAGACCATATATGATTTGAGTGCTGTATATGGGGGAAACCTTTCTGATCAAATCTTTTTTGATCAACACTGTCAATATTCCTATTATTAGGAAGAGGAGGATTATGATGGTGATTAATATATACCTGAGAGGATGCCTACGTGATACCCTCTTCAGATTTACATTGTAACCTTATGCTTTAAACTTTTTCCATTCACTACTGTCTTACATTGAACTCCCCTTCCCCATCTGCAAACTCACCTTTTCATTTATGCCTTCAATAGCTTGAAAAAAATGAACAGATTACCATCTTTAAATGCACTTACTCACCCTCTTTGACTTCCTGTTCTAGCACGTTAAACTACTGCACTCAACATTCAATTCTATTGTACCTGATACCTAAGCTCTTTGGAGCAGGGATTCCTTTCTCCAAACTTTTGCTTTTATATATTAGTCTGATTATTACCGCACTGCATTATAGTCCATTTATATTTAGAGATCATATATATCCTATAGCCCAATGTCTATATGCTTACAGTACTCTTTAAAGTGTTGTATACACGCCTGGCCTTACATAACTAAGAGTGTACAATCAGATATGCACCCACATGGATAGCCCCAAACCATTTACTGTGAGGCGCTGGCAAGTCTCCATCCTATCTAGAGAAGAAACTTGTGACGTGTCATGATGAGCTTTTGTATCACATCAAGGTGTCACAACTTGCAATATCTCAACCATCATCCAGGGCACATTTAAATCTCAATGCCATAAAGGTGAAATCTCACATACCTGGGCATAAAACTATGCATTATAAAGAACTTAAATAATTAGCTTCCTTATACAAATGCAACTGTGCTAAAATCAAATACATTGCTGCTATTGTTTCTTTGGAGATAAATGACAAATTGCATTTCTTAAGGGCTTGTAAATGGGGGGGGGGGCATGCTTGTTAAATAACGATTTCCTCCTAGTCTTAACCCACCCTAATTTTTTCAGAGAGACAATAAAGTAACATGGGGAAGAGATTGGGGCTTTACCTGGGCAAATTATTGTTGAAAACACAGTAATATCAAACAAAAAGGAGTAGCCAGAGCAATTCAGCCCCCATCCCTGCTCACGATGTTTCCAAACTATCGTTAAAAAATGTTAAATACTTATAGCCAGCAATCCCCCAGATGTTGAGCCTTAAACATGTCTCTGCCATGAATACACTTTGGTCCAAGAAGGAATTGTCCCTTTAAATTAAAGAGATTCACATTACAGTCTAGTTCTTAGTCATGTACATACCAGCAAATACTTCTTCTAATAATGTTTTATACAACTATTATATTTCCTTTACTGTTCTTTTCTCAACCCCCACAAAAATGTGCATAACAGTGGATCAAAAACAATTATTTTTCTAAAATCACACTTGTTTACTCATTTACACCTGTTCCCTGTGTGCTTGAAGACACGGCAGAGGTATTATCCCTATCTGGAGGAATCCATGACTCTCCAGGAAAATTCTGCAATGACATATCTTTTGTCCCTGAGATTAGACAGTTAAATACATCAGGGACACAAAAGCAGATTAAGAAAATCTCTGCACCAGGCTAAGAACAATATTTTAGCGGAGAGCCAGGAGGTGAAAAAGCGTTACAGACACACACATTGACAAACAATGTTGTCCATTAGTGTGACTTTTCCCTTCCAGCTTCTCCCACTTGCTCACAGGTTAAATTAGTTTTGAGCGAATCCTTAGGGGTTCCCTCAGCACCTTGTACTCCTATTAAATACATATGTCTCTATGCTTCCACAGTTGCTGTTTCTATGACCCAAAGGCATCTTTTGCTGCTTCTGGGAAGGGTATGAATAAAATAGTTGCTTTGGTTTCTTGCATTTAAGACCCATTTCATACTCCTTGGTGCAAGGGAGATAAAGGTGGGGCGGATGGGGTTAATAAGTATATTTTGATTTTGGAAATTAACTCGATTAATTTTACCTTTTAAAAAAAAAAATACATTGTGAATTTCACCTTAGTTCATGAACATATTATATTACATGTTTCTATCTGCCTCTATGGGGGGTATTCATCATAGGGCAAGAGTGCCAATCAGGCAATACCATATAGAAACTCCCATTCAAGTCAATTGGAATTTTAGTGTGATCATCCATGATATGCACTATCACACTTTAATGAATAACCCCCTATGAATTATATCTAAATCTTTTTTATGACTTCCCAAGCTTGGTATTAAGTCAGTCTCTCATTTTACTCCCCATTTTAAGCACATCTCAATTAAAAATGATCATGTATCAGGATCAATTGAAATAAGGAATTTTAAATGCTGGATCCTTTATTTAAAGTAATTTGGACTTGGTCCTCTTTCTTCATTCCAGACCACCATTTATCAGTTACCTGCTCATACTGTTAACAGGGGGCAGTTGTGATGCAGTTCCACAATAACCTTTATGCAGTGGGGTATTTTCCCACAGCATTCGGTTGTGGTAATACACAACACAAAGGTGGGAAAATGCATCAGCTGTTATTGTACCTGTTACCATGTTACAGTGGGCAATACATACAGTACCACATGCTAAGTCGGTAGTGTGTAGAGTGGTTCTATAAACGGATCCACAATGCATGGCAAAAGTCAAAGGGAAAATAGTGTTAATTATGATCTCCTAACGACTTAACAGGTACAATAATGGCCACTGGGCTGTATTTATCCTTGTTTGAGTCCACCTTGTCCGGTTACAACTACTAATGTTATGGTGTTCCTCTCGAGTTTCTCATTACTAACCCATCCCCAAGTAGTTCCGTCTCTGGATGACAGATAACACAGCTTTGTGGCTGTTGAGAGGTCTTGGGGCTGTTGGTCACTTCATTCTCTTTCTTTTTGCTTTGACACTTGTTTTCAGCTTATGGAGATATTGTCCACAGTGGTCGACTGGTGGAAGAGTGGCGTTTGATGGGCACACCAGTATGGCTGTCATTACTTGGCATGGGGCAGGAGGGAAGTGGGGAATTTCTCACTTGGGATTTATTCAGAGGAAATGAAATGTTTCGCCCATGTTGCTTCCACACTACAGTATGTGGGAAATCTTGTAATGTGTGACTTCTTTTAAAAAATAAATGCTTTCTGTTTCCTTTAAAGTCTTTTCTTTAGCTATTGTTTCCTGATTTGATTCCTCCTAAACTTGGTCCTTAGAGATAATTGTATTTGTGTGTAATGTTACCTGTTTCACCTTAAAATGTATCGTTCTTAGTCACAATTCCTCTTCCGCAACAAAAATGCCCCTTAATTGGGCAGGCCAATATTGAAAGGATTTAATGATGAATGTAATGTACTGCAAATGTGACATTTGATTGTGTTTATCTTGCTGCCCCAATTATACGAACGCTGTGTACTGTATATATATCACATGCCCTGGGTGTCCATGGCAAACATATGGTTGTGTATGTGATATATTGGCATACAGGATGGCTATGGCAGCAAAGAACCAAATGAAGGTTATGAGTAGAGATGGGCAATTTTGGGGGGCTGGTTTGGATTCACCGTGGATCAGCTGGGTCCTTTTGTCTGCTGATTTCTGCAAACCAGTCTAAAAAAAAAGGGCGATTTGTCTGTTCCGGATTTTTTTTACCCCCGACAATCCAATCCAGAGATTGAGCAATCCGCGTGAGGATGGCTGAATCCGCGGATTGGATTCATAAAATCCACCAGCAGACAGCAGCCTGGAACCCCTCGGCGACAGGGCACCTGACCGCCGGGGCTAGGCTTCCCTCTCCCCCCCTTTGGCACCGGAGTGTGCGCTGCTTCTCCTCTTCCCTCCCTCCCCCCACCCTCACCACGTCATGGGGGGGGGCAGTGCTAAGGGGATTCGAAGGAGAGCAGGGGCGGGAAAGCAGTTCTCACAATGACCAAGAAGTTCCCACCCGTCCCTTTGTTTGTGTGATACCATGACTGTGGTATAATTATATTGTTTATTGGGTTGTATTTTGTTGTTCCCTTTAAAAATAATATATATATATATAGGAAGGAATGATGTCTGCCACGTTTTGAGGTGGGCATGCCAAGGTCTTCGTCGTGGCGGTTGCTGGTGGGGTAAGTTCATGTTAACCTTGCCAGCGGGGCCTCTATGGTGCAGAAAACACCTGTAGAGGCTGGGCATAGCGAGTGGGCAGGGCTCATTTGTGCATGATTCCCTGGGGCCCAGCCTTGCTGAACGGCCAAGCCGGTGGGACGCCCGGCTTGGTGGGTGCCATCGGCTTTTACCCGGGGTGGCGGAGGGAGGGGGGGGGAAGAAGGCTGGCAGGGTTAGCACTTACCAAGGTTTATTATTTGGTGTAAATAAATCCACGGGCTTTGTACCTCCAGACCTTCGTTGTGCATTTATTTATTTATTTACAAAATGTTTTAGCAGGAAGTAACACATTGAGAGTTGCCTCCCGTTTTCAAGCATGTCCCGGGCATAGAGTTATGATGACAAATAATACATGGTTACATGTGGGTTGCAGGGCGGGAGAGGGAGCTTCCTCGCAGGCTGCAAGGTCAGGTATCCAATGGTGAAACTGTAACAATCTGCTAATGGATTTTACACCGTGGAACGAGTTTTGAATGGAAAGCTCGGGAAATTCCGCATAACGGATTTGACCGATTCGCCCATCTCTAGTGAGGAGTAATGATGAGTGTGCTTGACCAATTATAAAAGTTACCTTTTAGGACCAGCACTTTTACACAGATAGGTTGCACTATTGGATACTGTACATGGATACTTTTTTTTAATTGGTAGGTATTGGACTTAAAGAGTGCAGGAGAGATATGGTGCTATTTCACTCACCGATATTGCACCAGTTTCATGCTGACTTTGATAAATGAGAGCCTATTTCTTTGGCAGGGAGAACAGATTTTAGCGTTTGGAAGGTATTGTAATTGGAGGTTAAGTAACAAAGGAAGTAAGGTCACAAATGTACAAAAAAAATAAAAAAAGCATTGTGAATGGCAGCATGTTTCAATGGCACGAAAAGGTCACAGAAAAAGGAATGTGTGAAAATATTGTAGGAACACAGTAATGGAAGTCATTTGGTATCTATTACAGAGACATACTTCCTCCAACACTGTGCTTTATAACAAGCACAATGAAATAGTTCTAAAATACACAGCAAAGGGCTATTTTAGCAGTTGTGCCCATTTATATGCAGTGGTCAGGAAAGCAAGTCTCCTCCTGCCCCTTACGATTGACCAGGTCACTAGGATACCTCTATAGCATTAAATAGGCTTCTTTGGTTGTATGAGGGTTTTGATTTTCACCATTTAAATGTAGTGTTAAATAAAACAAATACTGTATATGAATGAGAAGGGGCATATGTCCTGGGTCAAGTCTGGTACTATTTTTTAGCACCAGGTTTGCAATGGGGAAACTTCCTCCCTTATTATTGCTGAGAGCGGCATATTCATAATAGCTCAGAGAGGGTTATTTATTCATCATTCCTGGCTGCAAAACTGGAACAATTCTGCTGGGAGAAAACACAGTACAAGAGTTAGAAGTTTTGCTTTCTTTGGAATTTTCTTTCTTTGATAAATAATGGGCTTTTTTCCACTACGACTTTTATAATTAACCCTGAAATTTGGCTCTTCAACCTCAAAATGGACAACCTCGAAAAAAATTTTTTTTGCCCGTGTCTGTCCCAGTTGCAGAATGTTATATATCTTATTATAGTATGTAGATTATAGAACTCCTCCCCAACTCCATGTATTGGTACTGTCCGATCTGCTTGCTGATACTGTACATGCTGTAGAGGGCAAAGTAGCTGATTACGTTGGCTCTAGTTTTGAAACATCTGTGCTATATACGCACCCTCAAAGACAGGGGTAGCCAACTCCAGTCCTCAAGGGCCACCAACAGGTCAGGTTTTCAGGACATCCCTGCTTCAGCATAGGTGGCTCAATCAGGCCATGCTTCAGCACAGGTGGCTCAATCAGTGGCTCAGCCGAAGAGCCACCTGTGCTGAAGCAGGGATATCCTGAAAACCTGACCTGTTGGTAGATCTTGAGGGCTGGCGTTGGCCACCCGTGCTCTGACATATACATTAAGTTAAGATGGCCATTCCTGGACCTTTTGGACTTTTTACCTTTAGGAAATAGCAGAATAAAGAAATGCAAAGCAGGTTAGAAGAGGTGTCAGGTGTTTACTTTTAACCCTTTTTTATCTATGTTTTCAACATGGTCAATGACAAAAAAATAAAATGATCTCCAATCATTTGTACAGGAAGTGTTCCTATTCTGTGTATGTAACACAATTTAAGCTAATTGTATCGCTGTTACTTTGGGGACAACTCAGGCTGCCTCTAAAGCTTTTAGCTAATTTCACCCCTTAATGTAGATCAGAATCTTTCATTCTAATGATTTTAATGCAATCAGCAAAACTATCCATGTAATTGTATTTGGCATCATGCTCTGGGTGGAATGGCAGTCAGGGAGAGATCTCTGAACCCGGGTCCCGCTCATACGAATGCAAAACAGCTTGGTTTCAATAATCAGCAGCAGAAGGCAGGCGGCAATGTCTGGGAAAGGCTGCGGAAAAAAAACATTTGTCGGAAGACAATGACAAAAAAGGGGGTCTCAGCTCGGTGCTATTGAGAAACAATTTGTAAGCACGGCTGTTGAAGTCGATCCAGAGCCGACTGAACAGCTGGAGCCACGGAGTGATTGATAAGTACGCCCAAGAGAACTTCATTTCTCCGTGAATGGAGACAAAAGCCCAGCAATGTTGGGCGGCTGTGTAATGTCAGTATCATTAAGTAGTGAGAGTGGATATGCCTGGCCTTCAGATGGGGACAGCGAGGGATGTGAGAAGAGGTCAGGACACCCCTCTCCCCTAGGCACATACACATGCAAACGCACACAAACACACACACGCACACAACTCAACACAGTCCCCTCCCTCCGTGGCAGTTGCCCACTCTTTATAATTCACTTCGCCCGCCTGTAAATCATGGGGTGATGATTCTAGCTGTCAGAGGGAATTCTGATAATAGACATCCGAGTACAATTAGTTTCTTTGCTAAGAGAGGGGAATTCGGATTGATCCCTTCCCCTGATAGAGGGGTCCCAAGCAGTGATGTGTCCGGCGGTGCTGACTTCAACTATTTTCAACGAGAATAATAATCTTGGCAATTAAGTTGGTGGGATTTTTTCCTTAAGTGCTTAAGTGATTTATGCTGATTTTTCCAGTGAATTTCAGCAGTTATTTTAATAAAAAAAACGTGCTGATTTTTTCCACAATGATTTAGGTGAAGACTGGGGCAAAGTCGATTTAAAAATGAAATAAAATAATTTATTGCCACCCTGACATAATTTACAAAATCGTCTAGGCAGAAAATCTGGGTAATTTTATAGGTGAGCAGTGACGAAACTACTGATTATGCAGTAACTGTGACACGCCAATATCTAACCGGTTAGCAAAGTGTTCCCACATCTGGGGTTGCGCATCTGGTAGAGAAGGGGTTAATTAGGAAGCAGAAGCAGGCCTGGAGCACAGTGTAAAAATAGGCAGCATTTATCATTAAAGACGCTGATTAAGACCTTGTTAATTTAAGTGATGTACATCTTATTGTTTATTTAAAGGAGTTATACCTTTAAATATATATTTCCCCCCCTAGGTGGGAAGCAGGGGGTCTCCGGAGCTGAACCACGTAAATGTCTGCTCCGGGGCACCCCCTGCTCCTCGATATACTTACCTCTATAGGGGCTACCAGTATCTCATCTGCTTAAAGAAGCCGCAAGGGATGGCATCGTGGCTTCCTATTGGGAAGCAGGACGTGGGGCCTTTAAACAGACATTTTCCAGGCCCAGCCAGGACTGCTAAAAAGAAAACCCGCAGAGGTAACGCCGCTTTAAGCTGACCTTTTTCCTAAGAAACATTTAAACTATGAAACGTGAAATTCTCCAGTTTTATAATGTATTACCACATCCTTTTAAAGCAGCAGTCCAAGCTGTCGTTTAAAAAAAAAAAAAATTCCCCCCTTTCATATGTGCATCAATACAATCCTCACAATGATAAGTACTGTAATTAGCTAAGTTGCCGATCGATCCGTTCTCCTGTGATCGATCAGCGAAGATTCGGCTCGGGGGTTCACTAAATGACGACAGAGGAGTTTTCTGCAGTCAGAGTGACTTCGTAAATGGTTGCTATAGAAACAAAAAAGGCTTGTTACATTATAATACATTAAAAATGTAATTCAGAGTTGTTTAAAAAAAAAAACCGCTACAAGTATTTTCTCAAAGTACAGACCTGGTGGATTTTTTGCCGCACATACAATAAACAAAATGACACAGAGGCGCAGAATTTGAGATGCATCATGTAACTCCCCCCTAACTCTTCCTGTTGCCACTCCCGAAATCGCAAGCTGGCATACGTGGCATGAAACGTGGAGCACAGACCTTGAGAAAGTGACACAAAGTGACACAAGATGAAAATGATGCAGTATGAGTCAATTGTGCTCCAAATTTGCCTGATACATCACCCCATAATGTTCTTCCCAGTTCCCATTAGAAATTAGAAATCATCGTTTAACCTCACAGACTTTATAAATCATACACAGCGCTCCAAAGCCTATAAATGTACAGCCCGACCTCCAATGTATTGCAGAATAAAACTGAACGGAAATCATTTTTGAAAGCATGAAGAAAGAGTCGCATCACCAAAAACATTTGAATTAATATTGCAGCTGAATTGTACCTTTTTAATCATCTTTCTAACTGGGAAACTGGCTGGCCATTCCTGGCCCTATTGCTATTTAGGTCAGGAAAGATTTTTTAAAAATAAATAAATTATGAGCACATTAACATCATAAGCAGGTCCACAACCCTGCCTTTCCCCATTATCTCTTCTACTGCAGCAAGGGATTCTGGGTAATGACATGCAAATGAACACTCCCTGTGTCACTTCGTATATATTTGAACATGGATCCCTATAAGCTTATGCCTGCTGTTTTACACTGTTTGTACAGCAAAGCGTGGGCCAGGGAAAGACATCCTCAGGGTCAGGTGATCTTTACAATCACATGACCCTTGAGACAAAACACCTGGGACATTTTGCACAACTATACTTTTTTACAATCAGAGATTTAACAATTACACCAAATCTAGGGCTAGTGAAAGCAATTTTGGGGCCTGTTTCTTTTGTCCACAATGAGCCCTTCTCCTCCATGCTCAGGATCACTGCAAAGCCTGCAACGCCCCTTACACACGCAATGCAAAGAAGGAGACGGTTTAATGGATTAAATGGCCCATCTTATGTATGGGATGTATTGTATTGTATTGTATTGTATGTCTTTATTTATATATGATGAAAGGGACTTAATGACAATGATTCCCAAAGAGTTAAAGCAGGTGAGCATAAACTTTTGCTTATGCGCCCCCTTGCCTTGCCTGCACCGGTGCTCGCGCCCCCCCCTACTTTGGAGCGGGGTCATGTGACATCACTTCACGTGACCCACTGTGTCATTTGATGCGAGGTCATGTCATATGACCCCACTATGTCATTGGACGCCGCGTTGCCATGGCGACACGTCACACAGCCGTCTGAATCACTGTAAATTGAGAGTTGCAGAGGCCTCACGCAATCCCCCCGCATTTAATTTAAATGCCTTGGGGAAGAGCGCGGGGCCTCTGCAACCGCTGCGGCCCCACAGAAAAATCTCGCGCCACCCAGTTTGTTCACCCCTGAGTTAAAGGATCAGATGCAGGAGACCAGGGAGGACAGGCAGACTTTGGAATTCTTGGGGCCCAATCTACTTTGGGTTCACAGAAAATCTATTCCCGGTTTAGATCGAATCTCCCACATGTCCCACACAATAAAGGTCTCTACTGAGGCCTGTATCAAGACACATACAAGGTGAAATGCACATTGTGGGTCTCAGTTGAGACCGAAATGTCGATCCCACGATAATAAACGTATTTCATCATTTTTTATGGAAATCGAGTGTGCAAGACTTTCTATTCTATATGCTATTGCAAATCAGCCCGTGCATCTCGTACTGACCTTATTTGGAGTGTTCACAGCCTTTGTTATATATATAATTAAAAACAAATATACCTGGCACGTTCTGCATGCTCCCTAAAATTCACTAAGAGGGTAACCCTGGGCACCCTATTATCTCTGGATCTGGCACACTGACTGAGAACATCTCTAGCTGGGTGGAAGGCATTCTAAAACCACTTGTCGGAAACACACCCAGCTATATCCAGAACACCACCGACCTGCTAAACAAACTTAATACCACTGGCTCCCTCCCAACAGGAACACTACTAGCATCCATGGATACAGAATCACTTTACACAAACATCCCCCACGAAGATGGGATTTGAGCCTGCAGATACTTTCTGGGATTGCAGGAGCCACTCACAGACACAGTGACAAAATGCATCAAATTTATTCTGACCCATAACTACTTCACATTTGGAAATGGCACATACCTCCAGACAACCGGGACTGCTATAGGCACTCGGATGCCGCCACAGTATGCCAATCTGTTCTGTGCAAAACTGGTAAGTGATTTTCTTTCCACCTGTCACTTAAAACCCGTTACATACCTTCGGTACATCGATGACATCCTCCTGATTTGGACCTCTGGTGAACAGGACCTCATACAGTTCCATGAGAACTTCAATATGTTCCACCCAACCATCAACCTCAAACTCACCCATTCCTCGGACAAAGTATATTTCCTAGACACCACCATTATTATAAAAAAACAACCAACTACAGACCTCTATATACTGCAAACCTACAGACAGAGCCAGCTACTTGAGGGACAACAGCTTCCACCCCACACACACTAAGCATGCAACCATCTACAGTCAAGCCATACGATACTACCGGATATTTTTATTTATAAAATGTTTTACCAGTAAGTAATACATTGAGAATTACCTCTCGTTTTCAAGTATGTCCTGGGCATAGAGTTAAGATCACAAATAAAACATGGTTACAAATACATAGTTACATAAGTGAACATTATATGCAAGTCTGTTTTGGGAAATCCAATTTTCAAGTATCAAAAAGTCAGACTGAAGTATGTGTTCAAGGTCAGAGAGGAAATGGCTGTCTGCATATAAGATTGTGTCATCTGCATACATGTGTATTGAAGCTCCCTTACAAGCTGTAGGAAGATCATTGATGAACCCTGAGAAGAGTAGGGGCCACAGAACAGAGCCTTGCGGGACACCACCAATTGGGAGTGAACACATTTTTTCATGACTTTGGATAGTATTGAGAGAAGAGAGATTGGCCTGTAGTTTGAGACAGTGTTTTTGTCCCCACTTTGAAGATTGGGACAACTCTGGCAGTTTTCCAGGTCTTAGGGATAGGGCCTGCAGACAGAATAGAGTTGACTAGAATAGAGTTCCTCCAATCTTCCCTGAAACACCCTTATTATCATACAGACAACCTCATAATCTCAAGAAAATGACGGTGAGGAGTAAAGTATTCAACGATACAACTGAATGCGGGACAAGACCATGCCAGGACCTGCGCAATGCTCCACACAGCGGGCACAATACAAATACCACACAGGGATCTGGAGCACAATATCAAAGGAAAGTTCATCTGTTCATCCAGCAATGTTGTGTACCTTATCATGTGCATGAAAGGCCCAGGGGGCTGCTACTACATAGGTGAGACGGGACAGGGGCTAAACAAGAGAATTAACCTGCATCACCACAGCATCACACGCGGATCAAGAAACAGTCCTGTCGGTGAACATTTCTCTGATTCTGGTCATACGATGAACGATCTGAAGGTGGCCATACTCAAAGGTAATCTTATAACACCGAAAGAGAGACAGTTGCATGGAATACAAATTTATGAAATTGTTCGGGACACAGACCGGTGGCCTAAACCAAGCCACAGTTTCATGAGCCACTACACAAGAGAACTCTCTTCCCATGAGTGCTAAATCCCATGTATATAAATACTGCGCTATATGAATGTACACACACCTGTCTCTTACACATACAAATGTCAATGTAATTCTATCCCTATATACTAATAGGGACCACATAGTATCTACACACACTTATAGTAATGCCACACCCTCTTACATTTCAACACCCACCAACACCATTGGTATACACTCCCCCTCCACACACACACCTTTTGTAAAGCGCTGTATACACTGTGGGTGCTTTATACATGTACTGTATATTTGCACACATACACATACACCCACCCTTACATCACAAACATTCAGGGACCATTTAACACCTAAAGTCATAAATCACATACTGCACAGGGGGGAGGGATAGGTTTCATCCACAGATACATTCCAGGCTGTTTAAAAGTAAAACTTGTCTTGCTTTATCCATTGCAACATTGCCCGAAGAAGAGATCAGTGTATCTCGAGAGCTCGCACAAATAAAAGCATTTCATTAGCCACAGAATGGTATCGAGTATTTGTTTTTATATATATATATATATATATATATATATATATATATATATATATATATATATATAAAAACAAATACTCGATACCATTCTACCATATATATATATATACAGCAAAAAAGAAGTACCCGGGCGCTCCCTCTGGGAAAGGTTCAATTAAAAAATAAATGTAACAACAAGATAAAGTGAATCCACGAACGTAACGACCTTATATATATACAGTTAGGTCCGGAAATAATTGGACACTGACACAATTTTCATTGTTTCATTTTCAAGTTTTGGCTCTGGACGCCACCACAATGGATTTGAAATGAAACAACCGAGATGCAATAGAAGTGCAGACTTTCAGCTTTAATTCAAGGGGTTGAACAAAAATATTGTATGAAACATTTAGGAATTGCAAACATTTTCATACACAGTCACCTTATTTCAGGGGGTCAAATGTAATTGGACAAATGAACACAATCATAAATAAAATGTTCATTTTTAATACTTTGTCGAGAATCTTTTGCATGACTGCTTGAAGTCTGGAACGCATGGACATCACCAAACGCTGGGTTTCCTCCTTTGTGATGCTTTGCCAGGCCTTTACTGAAGCTGTCTTCAGTTGTTGCTTGTTCGTGGGTCTTTCTGCCTTAATTTTTGTCTTCAGCATGCTTAATCGGGTTGAGATCAGGTGATTGACCTGGCCATTGCAGAATATTCCACTTCTTTGCCTTAAAAAAAACCCTGGGTTGCTTTCGCAGTAGGCTTTGGATCATTGTCCATTTGTAAAGTGAAGCGCCGTCCAATCAACTTCGCTGAATTTGGCTGAATCTGAGCAGACAATATAACCATATACACTTCAGAATTCATCCAGCTGCTTCTGTCTTCTGTCACATCATCAATAAACACTAGTGACCCCGTGCCATTGTAAGCCATGCATGCCCATGCCATCACACTGCCTCCACTGTGTTTTACAGATGATGTGGTATGCTTCAGATCATGAGCCATTCCAAGCCTTCTCCATATTTTTTTCTTTCCATCATTCTGGTACAGGTTGATCTTAGTTTCATCTGTCCAAAGAATGCTGTTCCAGAACTGGGCTGGCTTTTTTAGATATTGTTTGGCAAAGTCTAATCTGGCCTTTCTATTCTTGAGGCTTATGAATGGTTTGTACCTTGTGGTGAACCCTCTGTATTTGCTCTCGTGAAGTCTTCTCTTTATGGTAGACATGAATAATGATATGCCTACCTCCTGGAGAGTGTTCTTCACTTGGCTGGATGTTGTGAAGGACATTTTCTTTACCATTGATAGGATCCTACGATCATCCACCACTGTTGTCTTCCATGGACGTCTAGGCCTTTTTGTGTTACAGAGCTCACCAATGCGTTCTTTTTTTCTCAGAATGTACCAAACTATTGATTTGGCCACTCATAATGTTCCTGCTATCTCTCTGATGGATTTTCTTTTTTTTTGCAGCCTAAGGATGCCTTGTTTCACTTGCATTGAGAGCTCCTTTGACCGCATGTTGTGGGTTCACAGCAACAGCTTCCAAATACGAATGCCACACCTGGAATCAACTCCACACCTTTTACCTGCTTAATTGATGATGAAATAACAAAGGAATAGCCCACACCTGTCCATGAAACAGCTTTTGATTCAATTGTCCAATTACGTTTGGTCCCTTGAAAAAAGGGGGCAACATATTAAAGAGATGTAATTCCTAAACCCTTCCTCCAATTTGGATGTGAATACCCTCAAATTAAAGCTGAAAGACTGCACTTTAATCCCATATTCATTATTTAACTGTAACTTGAATTTATTTTGGTATACAGCCGAAATAACAAAACTTGTATCAGTGTCTAATTATTTCCGGACCTAACTATATATATATATATATATATATATATATATATATATATATATATATATATATATATATATATATATATATATATATATACAAACAGAAAAAGTGGAGCAACATCGTGTGCAGTTGGCGAATGAGTATACTCATTACATGCTTTTACCTTTTATTCGTTTGTGAGTTTACATTTGTTGGTTCTACCATTTTTATTAAATTGTATTTTTTCATGCTGCACTAGGATCGGGCGCTTTCTTTCTTGTTGTTCATATATATATATATATATATATATATATATATATATATATATAGAAGGAAGCTAGCCTCTTCACAGTAATGTGGGATACAAATCCAAACTAATCCATGCAGTTCCCCGTTGCAGCATTGACTTGTGCGAGTGTTCCACTCAGTCGCCGGGGGAGATCCAAACCGGATCTCCAGAAACGAGAAGACTAAACGACAAGGTGCATCAAGGGTAAATGTATAGAAAAGCAATTTAAAATCACATAATATCCAAACTTACAATAAACAATCGGATCGTAATCAATAAACTGAATAAAATTAAATACAATTAACTGAATAAAATGAATTGAATAAACTTTATTTAATTTTATTCAGTTTACTGATTTATAGTTCCGATTGTTCAAAGTCCATTTAATTTAGAATGTGTTTGATTTTTACATTTTCACATATTGTAAAGTCTGTGGTGTCATGTGAGATAAGCACCCTCTCCCCTGGCAGTTTGGATATAAATAGGTGTAAATTCCTCATTGACGGTCCCCCAGATGAAGCACGGTCACGTCCGGTGTCACATTTGCCGTTAGGCCTGGGCCTGGGGCGGCAAAAAATTTCGGCTCCATATAATTTTGCTGCGCTGTCGGGCCTATCGGACCTAATGGGAAGCTACTTGCCTGTGTCGACCACCGCCTTTCTTTCGCCCTCCTACTCCTTTGGAATCCCAGCGCCAAATGACGCTGCGGACACCCCAACGCGACGTCACATAGCGTCTCGTTGCAATGGCAATGTGACGTCGCGACGTCGAATTATGTCACGTTCCCATGGCAACACGCCGCCGTACGTCGTCACGTTGGTGACCCAGCGGCGTCATTTGACGCCGGGATTCCAAAAGGAGCAGGAGGGCAGCACCAAGGAGGCGTCCGACACAGGCAAGTGCCTAGGGGCGGCAAATTTGGAAATCCGCCGCTGGTCACATCACTGTGTCATACCCATCATTCGGTGTAGACGCATGCGCTGACGGATGCCCCTAGAGTTCCCTGTATTCCGGTTGGTCTGGGAGCCTGGTGCATCTGGCTGCAGAGTACATTCCACCCCCTAATTGGGGGATCCCTTTGCAGAGCTTTGTCCATTGTAAGTTTGGATATTATGCGATTTTAAATGGCTTTTCAATACATTTACCCCTGGTGCACCTTCTCTTTTTGATTTTATATATATATATATATATATATATATATATATATATATACCGTTATCTCACCTGCAATTTGTTAGAGGACTCACCTGAAAATAAAGCATGCACTATATTTTTTTATGAAGGCGAGTGTGCTGGACCATTACCTAGTGCACATATCATATAGAAATAAATGAAAATAAATACTTTACCCAAACTATGGCTCAATGATAAAGACACAACGCTGCAGAGACTATAAAATGTTTGCAGTGGTGACTGTTTCTTCTGGATGTTGATGGAACACAGAGATTTATCCTCTACACCAGGGGCATCAACTCCAGTCCTCGATCCCCCCCGACAGGTCAGGTTTTCAGAATATCCTAGCTTCAGCAGAGGTGGCTCGATCAAAGACTGAACCTCTGATTGAGCCACCTTTGCTGAAGCAGGGACTCATTGAGCCACCTGTGCTGAAGAAGGGACTGATTGAGCCACCTGTACTGCAGCTGGGATATCCTGAAAACCTGACCTGTTGGTGGGGGGGGGGGGTTGAGGACTGGAGTTGATCACTCCTGCGCTATACTTTGTTTTCATTAGAGGTGCTTTAAAAAGGATAAAAATGATGAGAAGGCTAAAAAATTAAGATGAGCATTGAACACCAGCAAAACAAATAGATTTTTGTTCTTAGTCGTATCCTTCTTGCTCCAGTGCTGTTTCTCGTCAAAGCAAATGGAAATTGTTACAGACAGATCAAGTGTCTCCCAGTTTCTGTGTCACAGAGTTTTGCCGATTTCCTGAACCATGCCTGAAAGGGGTCAGGCAGAGAAAAGGAGAGAGGGAGAGGATGACCAATTCAGTTGCTTCTGTGACATTATCACTGATCTTCTTTGAGTCACTGAGTTTTAACTCTATGAACCAGTTGAGCATAGACACTTGGGAGGTATCACCTTGAGAAAAATCATTGCGTTAAAATCTTTAGGAGTAGGCTCACCTTTAGATATCAACCCGACTGCCAATCCATTCAGTGCTGAAAAGGCATGCAATGCCTTGTGAGACCTTTCATCACCGGAGGGGTAAAAGTAAAACAGATGACAATATATATTTAAAAATGTATATACAATCATATATTATGATATATAATATATAATTATTCATTCCTCCAAAGATTTCTATTTTGTAGAAACATAGCAATATTGTGTGTGTGCATGAATGTGTGTGTATATATATACATATGTACTATATGTATATATTTTGTAGTGACCATCTGGGTTTTTTAACCCTGTCCCCACCGCCGCTTTGTCAATGTCCCGCATGGCTGAGCGCCCTTGTCAATGCTGCTGCCGCCGACACGAGTACCGCCCGCTGCTCTGACACGCCATCTTTAAATGTCCCTTGACATTGACGAGGGTGTGCAAGACTTGGACATTTAAAGAGGGCACCAGGGTTAGAGCGTGCACGGCGAAAAAGTCAAACGGCGAGGTCCCCGGGTGGTTTCTTTTGCCGCTCCTTTTTGGTTGGCGACCCAAGCAAGTGTACGGCCAAGCCGCCCGTTAATCCAACCCTGCATATAGAGCTAGTAAATGTTAAACCTACCCAGCCTAGAAATATTGCAAAACAAGTATAAACCACACTGATTATACCCATCAAGGTTGAAACATGTCTGTGAGTGGTTTGACTTGCTCTGCTAGTCTCATGCTGTGCTTAAAAGCTGTGTGAACGGCGATGCATCTGCTTAAATTGGCTCCATGTGTATGAATATTCCAGGTAAAAGGTGACACATTGTGTGCTCATTTGCATGTCATTTCCCAGAATCCCTTGCTGCAGTGGGAGCATTGTATGCTAGGTGATAATGGTTGAAAGACAGGGTTGCAGACCTGTCTAAGACATGTGAATGTGCTCACAAGGGATATTCTTTATTGGATAGATAGATGGATAGATAGATATGTATGTAACCCTCCCAGCCCAGCTTCTAGGGAGGCTACAACAGTGTATTCTGTGTGGCTACTCCGCATGGGTTACCTTGACTCAGGGGCTGGATTCAGGTGGCTGGGTGATAAGGCAGCAAGGTTGTAGAATAATGGGCACCAGGAACTTTTGTCATACAACTGTCTTTTATTCAGCTCCCCCGGCATGGAGACCGTTCACATTCAGATTTCCAGACGTTGTACAAGTTTATATTAAGCCTACAGGATTACAGTTTCTTAAATCAGTGGCCACTCTTAACACTATAATGGAAGTATATATACACATATACATTATTAGATATTGATTATATTTTATGGGTGGTGTAAGAGACGTGTGCAGAGGTACATATAATGGAGACCGATTTGGGTGAAATTATATCTTGGCTTTATTGAGCCTGTTCCTTTATTCAGGCAAAACATACAAAAACAACAAAATTACAAACCCCTATCCCTTTGTAAGGGCTAACTTACTTCCCCAGATCCTATCTGTAGGACTGGAGGTATATCCCCATTACCAGCCTATCACCCCAAAGTCTCAGGAGGTACCTTAAGCAGGTGGCCCTCCATGTCAGTCTCAGGCAGGTTCCTGGGTCCTCTTTGTCCAGGAAATATAGGTCTCTCGGTGTCTTGATCTTAGCACAGCCTTTGTGTTCAAAACAGTGTCTGTGTGCAAACTTCTATGCTTTCCTTCTGTCAGCCCAAATGTGAGCTAAGGAATCTCTCTCCTGTTTCTAACAGGAGGCTTTTCTTACAGACTTAATTGGCCAGGTGGAGTCTGGTTAATCGCTTGCTGCACTTAACCTGATTCCTACTGGATTTTAGAGATAGTATTTTCAACAGGGATAAGTCCCTATTACAGGCGGTTTTATATTTCCTTTCTTAAAAGTGCATTATTATAACACCACCATTATTGCTGCATCATTATTAATCTGGGAAGCATTCGTTACTCAATTAAGTATGAGCCAGATATTAAAAACAGTATATATTGTTCATTCTGTGGTGGGTGTTTTATTAGCAGTGTTTGTAGTTAGGATTTCTAAAGAGTTAATATTCAACACATTGCAATAAAATGAATAAGTTTAAAAAAGTCCCAAAATGTTTTTACACCGTGCTTTAATTTAATAGTAACTGAACTATACCTTGCCGACTCTTCTCCAGGTGCAAAAGGATGATTACAGTAAATTAAGGATTCAAAAATACAGGTTTAGGCAAAATAATTCATTAACTATGAATGGCCATGAAATTTAAGAGTGGATAATGCCATTTTTTGCTTTTGTGGAAGGATTTATATTCAGAGCAAAAAGTTTTTGCTTCTTTATAGGCAAACCCGGGCTTATTTACTAACGTTTTCTGGCTGAAAAATCAGTGAAAAATCAGTGAAAAAGAATTCGACCAAATGTATCAAAACTTCCGATTGTTTTCTAGGTGATCCCCTTTGTATAAAAAAATGAGGGCCGTTCTTTGCACTACGCAATTTTGCAGGTGGGACACCTTAATAAAACAAATAAAACAAAATCTTCTGTGAAGGCTCACGGACTATCTGACCACGTTGTAATCTGCTGTGACCACGTTATAATCTGCTGTGACCACGCAACAAATGGCCAATGCGTGATCAGCATTTGGACTTTCTCAAACATTTGATCATTGCCATGTGATCCCTGACAATGCGATCACATGACGCTGATGCCAACTGCTGCAATGAAGTTATTTTCGAACTGAGGTACTTTTATTACCACAGAACTTCCAGCACCAAACGGGTTAATACATTTGCGAAACCTCAAAGTTTGTTCAGACGCTATTTGGGCATTCGCAAGGCAAAAAATTTGACTTTTATGCAAATATGGTGACACCAAATATGTCCAGGTTTCGCAAAAACATTGCCTACATTTTGTGTGAGTGTTGTTTTTAAGGCTGGTCTCTACGTAAAATATTTGCAACATTTGTCAAATGTATTTTTTTGTATAGCCTAGGTCCCCCCTGGTCTCCCGTCTGCCCCCTACCTCTGGCTGCAGCTGCGTCTGGCAGCAGAGGTTGGGGGGGAGCGTGGGGAGGTTGCGGCATGCTATCCGGTCGCCAGAGGCTACCAGCGGCTCCCCTTGCAGGGCGCCGCCATCTTAGCTTATTTATTTATAAAATATTTTACCAGGAAGTAATACATTGAGAGTTACCTCTCGTTTTCAAGTATGTCCTGGGCACAGAGTAAAACAAATAATACATGGTTACAAGTACAGTTACATAAATGAACAGGGTATACATTATATACAAGACATTGCGTGCACAGTTAAAGAAAATATATATTATGAGCGTATGAAACAGTTACAGACCAGATTAAAATGTGAGACAGCCTTAGATTTGAAAGAACTTAAACTGGTGGTGGATGTGAGAGTCTCTGGTAGGTTGTTCCAGTTTTGGGGTGCACGGAAGGAGAAGGAGGAACGTCCGGATACTTTGTTGAGCCTCGGGACCATGAATAGTCTTTTGGAGTCTGATCTCAGGTGATAAGTGCTGCAAGTGGTAGGGGTGAGGAGCTTGTTCAGGTAGCTGGGTAGCTTGCCCATGAAGAATTTAAAGGCAAGACAGGAAAGGTAAACTTTGCGCCTAGACTCTAGTGTTGACCAATCTAGTTCTTTGAGCATTTCGCAGTGATATGTGTTGTAGTTGCATTGGAGAACAAAACGACAAATTGAATTGTAGAGGGTGTCAAGTTTGCTAAGGTGGGTTTGAGGAGCCGAGCCATATACTATGTCTCCATAGTCAATAATTGGCATTAGCATCTGCTGTGCGATACGCTTTCTGACCAGGAGACTTAGGGAGGATTTGTTCTTGTAAAGTACCCCTAGTTTGGCATAGGTCTTGGTTGTCAGGGTATCAATGTGCATCCTGAATGTTAAGTGGGAGTCAAACCATAAGCCCAGGTATTTAAAACTAGTGACAGGTGTTAGGGTGGTGTTAGCGTTGGTTCTAATCAGGAGCTCAGTCACTGGAAGCTTTACAAATTTAGTCTTGGTCCCAAATACCATTGTTACAGTCTTGTCAGTGTTTAAAAACAGTTTGTTTTGGGAAATCCAGTTTTTGAGTCTCAAAAAGTCAGACTGAAGTATGTGTTGAAGGTCAGAGGGGCTATGGCTGTGTGCATATAGGATTGTGTCATCTGCATACATGTGTATTGAGGCTTCCTTACAAGCTGTGGGAAGATCATTAATGAACACTGAGAAGAGTAGGGGCCCCAGAACAGAGCCTTGCGGGACACCACAGGTGATATCCAGGGGGTTGGAGTTAGAGCCTGAGATGGACACATGTTGGTATCTTCCTGATAGGTAGGACTGAAACCAGTTTAAAGCATGTTTCCCTATTCCAGAGCTCTGGAGTTTGTTAAGCAGGATAGCATGATCAACTGTGTCAAAAGCCTTTGCAAAATCTAGGAATACTGCACCAGTGAGTTGTCCCCGTTCCATTCCACACTGGATTTCATTGCAAACTTTTAGCAGGGTAGTTACGGTGGAGTGTTTGGGACGAAACCCAGATTGGAATTGGCTAGGGAAATTTGTCTTGGTATAGAAATCGCTTAATTGGGAGTGGACACATTTTTCCATGACTTTGGATAGAATTGGGAGAAGTGAGATTGGCCTGTAGTTTGAGACAGTGTTTTTGTCCCCACTTTTGAAGATTGGGACAACTGTGGCAGTTTTCCAGGTCTTAGGGATATGGCCTGGAGACAGGATAGAGTTGACTATGGACGCAATTGGTTTGGCAATGGCTGGGGCACCAAGTCGTAGGAACCTAGATTTTAGTAAGTCGGGTCCACATTGGCTGCTTAGTTTTAGTTTGAGGAGCGCTTGTATAATCTCCTCTTCAGGTACTGGGCCAAATTGAAAATTGTGGGCAGTGTTGGGAGGGGGTGGGACTGTAGGGGTACTCCCAGGATGAGATTCAGGTTTGTGGTTTGGGCTGCGTTTCGCTAATAAGTTAGTGGCACACCCCTGCCGTCACGCATGCGCAAGATGCCGTGCATGTGCAATGAGGCGCGCGAGGCAGCCATTAGGGACATAGGTTCTGCGGGGACTACAACCCCCAGCAGCAAGTAGGGCTGCATATCACATGGCTCACAGCAGCCAATAGGGCGCTGGTATTCCCCTGGTAAGGGTAATAGATACATTGCGCGCACTAGGAGCACACCAGTCAGAGCTGGGACGAGGAAGGGGTAGGGTGTGTAGGTGCAAGGTGGCTGTGACTCCTGCACTAGGCCAGAGACCCCCTTAGGCCCCAGCTAGGCCCCGACTCCCCTCAGTTTTTGGTCACTGCAGGGGCAGGCCCAGTAGTTAGGGACACTGCCCCTGTAGTACCAGTGTGAGGGACACAGCCAGGACGCGGCGAACTGGCGAGCCGGTGGTCTGGGACCAGATCACGGCACCGAGAAAGAGAGAGACTATTAATGTGGGATACTCCTGCTGGACACCTCCCAACGCGGAGGCAGACTCGTCACTGACGACAACGATGTGGGACCGTATGGCCCCTTATCTACAGGCGGCGCTACGGGGTGCTGGAGTACCCGGCAGGTATCAACAAGTGCACCAACTTTACACACGGTAGTTGTGGGCAGCGCTGTCTCACACTTTGCGGTGGGTTGCTGCTTGTGGACACTGGGGTTGTTGGGTGCCCAAGGGCCTTCAGTACTTTGCGGGATAATCCTTCAGGTGTGGACATTGAGTTGGAGGACACTGTGAGGGTACGGCCATGTGAGGCCTATTTGTTGGGGATGGTATATTGTTATTCTTATGCATACAGTAAACTGTTATTTTATTCAGTGTGTGTATTACTGTATTGGGTCCTGTCTCGAAGTTATCCAACATAGTAGGATCCCGTGCAGGTGGAGGCGCTGTCACCAGACGGATCAGACACCCCAGGCTCCCAGCAGCGGAGGCTCGGCCTTCCTGTGAGCCACAGGTAACGCACCACACACACCGTAGGCGCCATATCTCCCAGGGGGTGAGGTAAAGTGCACTACATTTGTTTTGTTTTTGGTGATTTTTTTTTACCAGTCGCTGTAGCAAAATGTTTGCACTTGCTCTTAAGTAGGTGGCCATCTTGGATTTGGGATGTAATTCTGTTGACATTCCTCATTATCGCTTATCATCTTCTCTGGTAACAAGACAGATATATTTACAAATATCTGTATTACTGAAAGGGTGTTTGTAAAATAATAACCAATAATATGGAGGAGCTGGTTAATGAATCCCAGAATTGTACGGGTGGTCATCTGTATACACCCTCACATAGAAATAGGCTTTCTCAAGGGTATAAAAAAATTATTTTCATATATTGCTTTTTATATTTTTGTTATTTTTGATCTCTTTATCTGGAAGTGGTTCTGTTTATCGATTTATACTCCGGAAAGGTGTTTTGATGGCATAGACCTGCTTAGTAAGTTTGGGCTAAGATCTGATTTTTTTTTTTAAAAAGCCTATTTTCTGCTGAAAATAACATTTTTGGTTACATTTATTTCACAAAATGTCGTTTGGGCTTCAGCATCCGCGTAGTATTAATATGTATGTTTGGCTATTTCAGGATCTCAAACATTGAGTGGAAATGGAGTAAGAGGGGGGAGGACCATCCATCGTACATTGTCAGGCACAATTCCATCTGCTAACCTTTCAAATAAGATGCTCGGAGTTGATGGAGTCAGAATGGACCTGGCCGTGCTTTCTGTAACTTTCAATATCTCTCCTGAGAATGGTAAGAAACAAGGCTGGACTCCCATGGGATCTGCTTCTCCATACAGAATATCTGCCGCGTAGCCGCCACAGACGTATTAGTCTTACTTTGAGTGGCTATATTTGTGAGTGTGGAAGATGGGATGTGCACGATGTATCTGCTGATTCTTCAAAATATATTTCAACAGCTTTCCATTGCTCTGGATTTTTTTATTTACTATATTAGGACGACGGCAAACACATCTTCTTATAGGGGGTGCATTGCACTTTTAGACAACACGGTGTGTTAATGCAATATAGGCTTTTTTGTATTGTATATTATCATTTCATAGTATGTTAACCCCTTTGGCACTAGGTGGGTCTACGACACACTGCAATTTATTGTCATACTGATTTAATTTTTTCAGAAGAAATTAGTTACAAAAAGGCTAAATGTTGTGTTTTTTTTAAATTGAAGGTTGTTTGTTTTTGTTTTGTTTGGGAGAAATAAATATATATATATTTCAGTGATTTATGAAGAATTGTCCCTAAGAAATAGTAAGAGTGGGGGAGTATGTGTTGCAAGCACCTCTGGCAGTGAAAGGGTAAATCTGCCTTTATGGGAATCATACAAATCCCTGCATTACAATATTCACTTATAATAACCCCAGAAGGAGGGTTAGCATCACAAACAGGCAGCGAAGAGTGAAGTCTACAGACATCTGCATATAAAAATAATAGTTTCTTATAGAGTGCTGACTTCATTGAATCACTGGATATAGAATTTCGCATGCACATTGAGTCCCTGTCGCAAAGAGCTTGCAATCGAATTTTAGTGCCTGTGTCCAAGGTCACAAGAAGATCAATTACACTGGGATTCAAACTGGGTTTTCCGCTATCAAACGTAAGGTCATTAAATGTTTTACATTTTAGCTACTGTTTCATCTCCATCCCACGCTGCAGTGGCTTTCTGGCCCTGCTGGCAGCCAAAAGGTTCAAATGTGCAGCTATGAATGAATAGGTATAGATAAGCAATCAAGTTTATGATATGATCATTAATTGCTTCTGCAATCCCCTTACAGCTTAATCTGGTAATCAAAGCGCAAAGTCCATATATAGCGACAAGTTCAGGATCAGGAACTAATATTGCCGTGTGCTGTCCACTAATTTACTGTTCTTCTACAGTATGTGGGGCCAAGTCAATATTTGTATATATTCTCTTTCACTGCCTTTCTTTGTTCCAACTGACTGAGCAAGCAACTACACAATGGTATGTGTGGGGGATTAATAAGTGTTGACAATTTACTGTTGAATGAACAAAAGAGGTGTTAATAAATTGCTGTATTTATAGGGTCTATAAGAGATATTTCTAAAAGTCTCCCAGCTGAAAAACTGGTGAAAACCGAAGACAAAAAACAGCACCAGCTTTATTAAAGACAATGGGGGCTATGCACTAAGCAATGGAAAGTCATTTTAAGAGCGAAAAATGGGGGTTAAGACCGATACTGTGTGCAGCGCAATTCACTAAGCAGTGATAATCGCTGTTAAAGGCATTTTTCAGGGGGGGGGGGGGGGGAGTCAGTGAAAAAAAAAACATCCGATCAGGCAAAAAACTGCAAACGCATCGTTTTTTGCTAGTCAGCGGGATTCACTAAACAGTGATACGTGTATCGTACTTAATAAACACAGCATTTCTTTTCACCAGCTAAAGGCTGGCGCAAAAGGGGTGCAGACTGAGAAAATCATTGTTTACATTTTTTTCAGCACAGCATTGATACAACAGGCCGGCGGGTGTCCGTGGGTGATCCCCGCGGGTGTCCGTGGGTGATCCCCGCGGGTGTCCGTGGGCCCTCAGGTGATCCCCATGGGAGTCTGGGGGTCCCTGTCAGCCTGCGGTACCAATCGTGTGCCCAAAAAAATCACAAAGGCCAACACTTTTAAATAAATACACCCCCCTCTCCCCCTCCCCCCGCCCCCCTAACACATACAGTACAATAATGGGCAACGTTACTATTATCCACATATGGATAATAGTGCATTTGGCCATTTAAAATACATTAAGCAGCATAAATAAAGTAAATAAAACTTGCACTCACCCCTGCCAGGCTGCCACGATGAAGGTCATCCTCATCCTCATCACCGTCCATGTCGTCCGTTGCCACAAATAATACAATAAAAAAAAGACAATCTAATGTCCCCTAACCCTTTAATCACCTTAGTGGTTAGTAACCGCTATAGTAATTAAGGGGTTAACCAACCCTCTTCCACTACACACCCAGGAGGCCTAACCACCCTCCCCAGGCAACTACCCCCCACCCTTCACCCATTCATTGGTACAGTGGGTACATCATGCCCATATAATAGGGGCATGATTTACCACTATAGCAAGAAATGGGGGAGGAATAAAAAAACAGGCCCAAATAAAACACATTCCATTGCAAAATAAAACGCATTACATAGCCAACTAAACACATAACTAATGCCAATAAAACAATTGAATGGCACAGTGGGTACATCATCACCCATCATATGTGCATGATTGAGCACTATGCCAGTCAATGGTCAACCTAAAAAAAAATCACAAACAAGATCCAATGCATTCCAAACAATCACAAAATAAAAACAAATTAAGACATACAGTAAACAGAACAAAATGACCACCAATCGATTAATCCAATCCAAAATAAAGACCAGAATAAACAATTAAAACACCAAAACAGAACCATGAGTAAATAAAATAAATATCCAAATCAGCAGCATCATTAAAAATCAAAAGTTAAAAAATAACCAACCATTGGTTGTTGTAGACCATGTGACTCCCTTTGGATGAAGTCACATCCTTTCCCCAAAAAATTCTGTCACATGGTCTACTACAGCCAATCAGATTGGGGATATAGTTCCCACAATCTGGTGGCAGCCATATTGCTTTTGGTTGACGTCATGTTAAAGGTAAAAGAAGCACAGCCATTCTGATTGGCTGGCTTAATTTCCTTTACATGACGTCACAAACAAAAACAACAACAAAAATCAAGGCACATGGTTTTCACTGGCCAATCAGATGGCGTGTGAACCATTTGCCTCAAATGTGACGTCATAGGCCTATAAAAGCCTTTGCAGCCTCATTTACAGCAAGAAGCCGAGGAGGGAGGACCTCATCCACCAATAGAAGGGCATGGGCGTGGCAGATGAAGATGGATGAAGATGAAGAAGATACAGATGAAGAAGAAGAAGATACAGAAGATACAGAAGAAGACGAAGAAGAAGATAGAAGACCCTGAATGACCCCCAAAGGAAATGTAAATTAAATAAGAAAAGGAATTTGGATTTATTTTACTTGTGGCCTGTTCCTCTTCGAGTTCGTGGATTGGTTCGAGAGCTTGCGGTGTCCCCAGGAATCAAAAGGTGAAGACATCTAAAGGTAAGGAAAAAAATTGAATATATGGTATTTTTAATTTAATTTTAATTGTGATTTCATTTTTTTTTTGCCCACATTCATTGCTTATGTATTTATGTATGGCCCTTTACGGCTATACATACATACAGTAAGTTTTGGCAAATGCTTGCTTGAATGTATTTTAAATGTATATTGGTTCTTTGTTTTTTTCTGGTTTTTTATGCTATTTATTTTCTGTTTGGATTTTGTGTGTTGGCATTTTTGGTGGTGTTTTAAATGGTTTATTTCTGGCTTTTGATTTGTGTTTGCTTTTTAATGTTGGATTAATGTTTGAGTTTTGTTTTTTAATGATGCTGTTTATTTGGAATTTTATTTTATTTATTCATGGTTTTATTTTGGTGTTTTAATTGTTTATTCTGGCCTTTATTTTGGATTTGATTGATTGATTGGTGGTAATTTTGTTCCGTTAATTTGTTTTTATTTTTGTGATTGTTTGGAATGCATTGGATCTTGTTTGTGATTGTTTATTTTTAGGTTGACCATTGACTGGCATAGTGTTATGCCCATATTATATGGACATGATGTACCCACTGTAACAATGAATGGGTGAAGGCTGGGGGTAGTTGCCTGAGGAGGGTGGTTAGGCCTCCTGGGTAGGAGAGGGTCGGTTAACCCCTTACCTACTATAGCGTTTACTAACCGCTAAGGTGATTAAGAGGTTAGGGAACATTAGATTGTCTTTTTTTGATTGTTCTGCATTGTTTGTGGCAACGAAGGACATGGACAGTGATGAGGATGAGGACAGATGCAAGATGTATTTACTTTATTTATGCTGCTTAATGTATTTTAAATTCCCAAATGCACTATTATCCATATTTGGATAATAGTAATTTTGCCCATGATGGTACTGTATGTGTTAGGGGGTGGGGGAGTGTATTTATTTCCTGAATGTTTTTTTTTTTTTTTTAACGTACAGGATTGGTACCGCACGCCAGCAGGGACTCTCAGACACCTGTGTGGACCACTTGAGGGCCCACAGACACCCGCGGGGACCACCTGAGGGCCCCCGCTGGCCTATAGGGCCGGTATGGGGCATCGGATGCCAGTGTATCCGCCATTTTTAAAGCGTCCGCATCACATGATGCAGGACATTTTAAATGGAGGATATACTGGCACCGCATATCTGGGCCTATAACTCGGGAAGCTGTAGGTCCCAGAGGCTGTAATAAATGCGGTTCATCTCAGGAGAACTGCACACTATTAATAAAACTTATATTAAAGCAGCTTCATTACCATAGCGGCTATCCGCTACGGTAATGAATATTTTTTTATTGTGAGGTGTGTTTTGATACTAGTGTAGATGAGCAGGGGTCTCCTGAGCTGAACCATATTGGTTTCAGCCTCGGGACCCCTACTTCATGAGATACAGGCCCCGTTATGGGGTGCCGGTATCCCCCTGCAAGATTTCAATCCCCCGGTCACGTGACGCGGGAGCTTTAAAAGCACAGGGGATGCCAGCACCCCATAACGGGGCCTGTATTTCATGAAGTAGGGGGTCCCGTGGCTGAAACCAATGCGGTTCAGCTCAGGAGACCCCCTGCTCATGTACACTAGTATTAAAATGTATGTTTTTACAGTACAATCGCCTGTAAGAGCCGTGCATGGAGACGCAGCGTCTCCATGCAGATCTTACAGGCTGCTTTTTTTTTCTATCAGCTATCGCACTTTACAAGTTTAAGCGCGCTAGCTGGGGGGAAAAAACAGCTTGCGCGATACAGCAGTTTTGTGATCGGCCTTAACAAGATGCCCTTCACTTGTTAGTGAATTCCGCCTCTGGCTTCATTTTTTTAAGTACGATCACAAAATGCCGATGCGAACGCAAAAGCATACTGCTTAGTGCATAGCCCCCCATATATCCTTTCTTTGATTATTCTCGTTTTTTTTTTTTGGTTGTGTATTGCCGAGCTTTGCATTGTGCGGTATGACACAGTCCTGCAATGTATTTGTGCTAAGCATCGCTGTACGCGATTTTGTTGTAAAGGAGATGCACAGAAGAATAACAAGTTAGACCGTCTCTGTGCGTCAGTAAGTTAGACCGTTTCTGTGCGCCAGTGTATGAAACCTATTTTTATGTGTTGTGTGGTGTATGCATCAAGGTTTTTTGTTTTTTTTTACAAAGAAACAAATGACGCTGTGGGCGGGACTTAGAGGCGAAGTTTGGATGTTTTCTGCAGCGCCCAATGAAGGACCCTGAGAGGTTAGAAAGCTTATACATAAACAACTTGTAGGTCCAATAAAAGGTATCCTACACCCTACTCCTTCTGAAAGGACCAACATAGCTACCCGCAATTCTTGATATTAAATATCAAACTTCAATTATGCATCACTTTTAAAAATGTTGTCAAGTTTTTCTTGGCGTAAAAGATAGGTGCAAGTAGACGCAAACTATTCGCAAAGTAGTGTGATGTAAGAACAGGACGCACCCCCTACAAAGCATAAGAAAACATGCGCCAAATGGAAGAACGTGAATAATGACGTCAGCATGTGTCACTAATGATTTAAGATGAAAAATGTATATTTTGACGCAATTCTTTCTACAGAATTCCCTTATGTATCAAGGAAATGTTGGTGTTAAATATACACCTGATGAAGGGTCCGATGTGGGCCTGAAATGTCGTACTCTCCACAGTTCCGAAAAGATATAGGGAGGGGGTGTGGGGGGGGGAACCCCATGTTTTTCTTCCTCTATACGGTGTTAAATTAATGTAACATTTTGTACCGCATCTCCTAAGACCAATGTGTGAAAGAACTTTGTCTGTGCGTCAGGAAGAGATAGGGAAGAGGTCATTTGCCCGGTGACGTTATTATTATGAGATGTAACCAATTCTATGTCTCTGCCTGTCATCAGTTTAAAAAAAAAAAAAAAAAAACGTTTCCTGATTTGAAATAACATAAACCTCTTTGGCTAATGGTCTGTGTCAAACCAAAAAACAATATTATTTTCTTACACTTAATGCAGTCGCAAGCAAAACATTATTTTTAAATGATGCAATTTAAATCAATATTTTTTTTCTTTCATCATCGTCCCGCTAAATGTGAACCGTTTCTTTCTTCTTTTTTTTTTTTTAAGCAAAATGGCACCAAAAACCACTTTTTTAAATTTGATCTCAACACACCTGTCTGTCCATGTCTGTCCAAAAGTATTTTACGTCCATGTCATACATGTCTTCAATGGTAATAACCCCATTACTGCCGGAGGAAGGGGTCCTAAATGTGCATAATTCATATGCTTATGTAATAACTGAGAGCATTGATGGGCAGAACCAAATTCCAATGTCTTTAGGCGTTTATGTGCTGAAACAATCTAATGTTTTCTTTTCATTTAAAACCTGACACCTATTTATCACAGACCCAGCGTGTAACTCTGTGAAAGCAACATCACTTTGCTTAGTGTGGTACTTTACGAATACTGGACAATTGAAGCTGGCATTGAATTTATGATTCTGAACTCTCAATGCGACAATTGGTAATTCCAACTCACACCAAGGGGCTCATTCATCAAGCTGCTTTCATAAAAGACCCCTAAAGTGTTACATTATGTTGCATAGGTATAATTTGTTCCATTTTCTATGACTATCTATTGGATGTCAATAATAGCCTCTACACTATTTTACTACAAATATTCTCCACCAAAAACGTTATTTATAACAAGCGGTTAGAATGGGCCAAATGCTTCTTCATTAATAATATAATAAAGTTAGATGCAGGAGGAGTAGCTCAGTGGAAATGTCCTTGCCTTCAAAGCAGGTGAACCAAGTTCCATGTGACCCTTGGCAAGTCACTTTATCCCAAAATTAGATGGCAAGCTCCATGGGGCAGAGACCCGTGTCTGACAAATGATATGTACAGTGCTACGTACTGTACATCTGAAATAAACAGAAATTAATCAAATCAAATTCTGTTTTATTGCAATTCTATAAATATAGTAATAATGTGTAACATTTGCATTGTCCCCATTATCGTAGCATCATGAACATTAGTAGTGTTGACGAGCTGAAAAATGGGCCACTTCAAACTGCCTTCCTCTGCATGTTTGTCTTTCCTTGTCTCCATCTTGATTACTCCGCTGTGACGAAGCAGCCAGATGCAACTCCGCTGTTTTTCCAGCGTAAAACTCAAAGAGGATAATGCAAATCCAAAGAGACACGGTTATACCTGCCATGGAACTGCCTCCTTGCTTGCCAACATGCCACGGGAGCTGGTGAAAAATGCTGTAAATTAATTAACATCAGACCTCTTGTAGCTGTTCATTTCTGTAAACAAACATTTTAATATGCAGTAATTAATTAAATCTGACACGCTGCCTCCCTCCTTCTACCATTGATCTATTTTTCAAGTTGTATACAGCTTTTTGCTTCCGCTTTTCGGGTTGTGCGAAAGAAATACACGCGGAGGGAAACGTTTAGCTTACATTTGTTCGCCCCTTCCCAAAATTCACAGCTTTTGGGGGCTTATTTGATATTGTTATCATGATTTGTTTATGCGTGAGGTGTGTGCGATGGGAGGTGAGAGACATTCAATTAATATATGGAGAAAATATCAGCCCATTCGCATGTAAAGTATAAGGCAGTCCTATGCATGACAATCACAAACTGGCATTTTTTGGTACTAAATTTAAAATCAGAAAAATATGTTTCTGGAGAACCAAGTTGATGGGGAAAACTCTGAATGTGTGGCCAGCACAAGACAAACGGAAAACACAATAAAACAGACAAAAACAGAAAGGCCAGCGCATCATACAAAAGGACACAACATATAGTGCAATACCTCAGTGCTTATCTGCTCATGAAAAGGGGTCATTTAGTTAAACCCTTTGGCCAAAAGGTCATAAGCCTGCAGCCACTTCACGGCATGCCCAATCTGCAGGTCCTAACACTACCTGGCACAATTGTCATGTACCTCTCTTTTCTGCCGAAACAGAGTTTACAAGCGATTTACAAAGTGGAGATCTATTCATACGTTTCTTAGTCTCTTCCAGTTATTAAGTAAATTGTTACAATGTAGCGTTGCACTCTCATGAAGTCCAAAGTGAGCCCGTCGGCAGTAGGGCGCATGGGCCCCACCGCAGGCTCCGCAGCGGCAGAATCAGCTGTAGGTGGCACGGAACCACTAGGGCATCTGGGCGCATTGATAAGGGCACACGGGCCCACAACATCCTCAGCAGTAGGGTTGTGCAGTGAAAAAAAAGGTGTATTTGTGTGTAGCGCTATTCTAACATAAGTGATAATAAATAAACACTACAGAAATCACTCTAAATAAATAAATGTGATGAATAAATAAATGGGCTGCCAACTAAAAAACGAACTACCCTACACTAGCATAAAGCATACAAAAATAAAAATAGGGGCGCCCTTGCATCTATATAAGGTGAATAACACACAATATAATGCAATATCACTAAATTATACAATATAAGTGAATACAACCGTATAGGTGAGAGAGAATTGCTGAATAAAGTCCCCAAAGTTCCAAGGATAAGATAATTGGGTCCAGCCGTCGCTCAGCACATGGAAAGAAATAAACACAGCAACATAGTGTAATACTGTTACGTGACAATGCACCTACAATAATAACAATGATAAACAAAAGAAGAACAAAATCAGAGTGATAGAGCAAGTAGATAAAATAGAGATATTTAATACACATATAAAAACAAAAAAACCATGAACTGATCCTGCGTCAGGCAACTATAGGAATCCTACTTACAAGATGCAAGTAGGTCAAGCGCATGTAAATTAATTCATCAACGAGGAGTGGCTGCCCCTCCGCCTCAGATGTACTGCACGGACGTCCCTCCGTCTCCTACTCAGACCTGCTGGGTGGCCCGGTGGGATCTCCGTCTGCTGGGGAGTTGCTTAATGCCGCCAGACATCTCCTGCTCGTGGCCCAGGCGCCGCTACCGGTAACCAGCTCAACCTCTCTAGCTCTCGCGAGATGCTGTTGTGAACGGGAGCCGATACCTGTGTTGGCACATAAGATCCACGATGCCTGCAGATTGTAGGGATGCGCGCTTGAACGCCAAGACGCAGGGTGTGTGACGTCACCCTACGCGTTTTGCGGATTGATCCGCTTCCTCAGGGGTATGCCACATCTTTATTTTTAAATCCTTTTTTTCGGTGGAAAATCAACTTGTACATTAAGATTTGTTCTATTGGTACATTCTGCTACAGTGCATTCTACAAACTGATTTTTTTTCCAACTTTGCATTTTTATTTCCTTGATAAAACAACAGATAGCATTACAGAATTTTGAGAATTTTGAAATATACATATAGCATTGGGGAAGCGGGGTGAGGGGGGTTGAGGGATACAAAAGGGGAGGGAGGTGAGGGGGGGCGGTACGGGGGAGTGGTGTATAGGGACATGGCACAATAATTACATGGTTACAATATATTTGGATCAGTATTTGTTTATTTTCCGACACTATTATTCAATATGGCATTATTTTAATCTGTACTTCTATATCAGCATCACAAAGCATCATCGGATCTGCTCATTACAACACACAGAAACCGATAACCATCCCGGGGCTGCCAGCCACAAACCAACATAGTCTAGAGTTCCAGATCTTGTCCTACAAATCCGGGTTCTGCCATATTCTTTAGCCAAGGTCCCCAAATATTTCTGAATTTGTGGATGGAGTCTGTTAAATATGCTGTATTTTTTTCTTAGTGAAGTGTTAGCCAGACTCTGTTGATTATTTTGGCTACATTTGGCGTAGGACAAAAAACTTATGATCACTCATAAGACAAACTGGTGCTACCAGAATTGTCCTTAGCCAAGCTATCCGAATAAAAAGAGAGTAAGCATAAACATGAATGAAAACCTCTTGGTGCCAGTGTCCCATTCAGGTGTTTCAGGAATATAAAGGGTTTAAAGAATAAGGAGTCTCTGTCCCACTGCCCGTGTATATGGTGCTCAGCAACGGGGAGGATATATCGTGGTAGGGAGGAATAACAGCAGTAGAACCGCAGTATCCCTGATCTGGGGACCCCCGCTAAGTCACTGCCGCCCTCCGCCACAACCTCTTACCCGGTGTCACCCACGATATGGCAGTCCTCACCGCAAAGGCAGTCCTCACCGCAGAGGCTGGGGAGCGTAGATCCAGGGGAGAACTCCCTCATTCACTCAGTATCTTGACTCGCCGGCGTCTCCGATCAGTGATGACGTCAGGGGTCACCGGAACCGGAAGAGGAAACAGCGTGCTCCAGCCCAAGGTAAGGGTAATGCAGAGAAGGTTGTAAGGAGGCGGTCACTGCTGCCGCCAGGGAAAATGATGTTGCTCACGCTTCAAAAGAAATTATAGGTTTATTTGTTCAAATATAACAAAAAACAGCCGCAGAGACGGCAGAGACGCGTTTCGTCACGTGTGTGACTTTGTCGAAGAGTCTTCGACAAAGTCACACACGTGACGAAACGCGTCAGAGTTCTTCTCTGCGGCTGTTTTTTGTTATATTTGCACAAATAAACCTATAATTTATTTTGAAGCGTGAGCAACATCATTTTCCCTGGCGGCAGCAGTGACCGCCTCCTTACAACCTTCTCTACATTTGGCGTAGGACCCTTCCAGGAAGCACCTATAGCGCATCTAGTTGCTGACAGGATATGCAGAATGAGCTTACATTCATAATATGACAGACGACAGAGAAGCCCAATGCTACATCCAATATGACAAAAATACACAGTAAAATACTTATTCTACTGGATACAGATCCAATGGTGGTCTTTCTCCCTCCTAATAGAGGTAAATGAGAATTTTAATCCTAATAGAGATATATTAGCGTATCGCACAGCAGATGCTAATGCCAATTATTGACTATGGAGACATAGTATATGGCTTGGCACCTCAAACCCACCTTAGCAAACTTGACACCCTCTACAATTCAATTTGTCGTTTTGTTCTCCAATGCAACTACAACACACATCACTGCGAAATGCTCAAAGAACTAGATTGGTCATCACTAGAGTCTAGGCGCAAAGTTCACCTTTCCTGTCTTGCCTTTAAATTCTTTATGGGCAAGCTACCCAGCTATCTGAACAAGCTCCTCACCCCTACCACATGCAGCACCTATCACCTGAGATCAGACTCCAAAAGACTGTTCATGGTCCCAAGGCTCAACAAAGTATCCGGCCGTTCCTCCTTCTCTTACCGTGCACCCCAAAACTGGAACAACCTACCAGAGACTCTCACATCCACCACCAGTTTAAGTTCTTTCAAATCTAAGGCTGTCACACATTTTAATCTGGTCTGTAACTGTTTCATACGCCCATAATATATATTTTCTTTAACTGTGCATGCAATGTCTTGTATATAATGTATACCCTGTCCATTTATGTAACTGTATTTGTAACCATGTATTATTTGTCTTAACTCTGTGCCCAGGACATACTTGAAAACGAGAGGTAACTCTCAATGTATTACTTCCTGGTAAAATATTTTATAAATAAAATAAATAAATTAGTATTTTATCTGGTAGTGTTAGGACTTGCGAACAGGTGTCTGCCTTGTCGTGGCTCGCAAGCTTACAACGCTTTGGCCAAAGGGTTAAACTAAATTACCCTTTTTCAAGAGAATATATAAGTATTTTACTGTGTATTTCTGTCATATTGGATGTAGCATTGGGCTTCTCTGTCGTCTGTTGTATACATATGCCACGCTCAATAGCTCTCCTTTTTGACACATATACATATATATTTTGTGGGGGCTCAGAGGTTCCCGAAAAGAGCTTGCTGAGGTTTTGTGTTTTGTTAATTCATAATATTGTATGTTTAATGGGAGCTCATTTAGCAGGGCTGTCCATGGACTCAGTTGTAATGTTATATTTAAAACTCTATTTACAAGGCCAGCGATCTCCGACCAAAGGCCAGATATCAAGGGACAGTTCCAATAGATATGCGCTATCGTTCCTCTCTGACCCGAGCCCCAAAAACAATCTGGGGGGATGTTCCCATAAATTCTGTGTAATCTGTCCGGGGTCAAATACCAGTGGTATAACACTTTATACGCATTTTCTTTTATATTAGTATTTATAGATATAGAGGAAGTCGCTTCCCATAAATCCACACAAGTGGAAGGGTCGTGGGGTCCCCCCAAATCCTCAACCTATCGTATAATATAAACTGTATCCTGTTCTAGTAGACGGGATAATTTCTTGGTAGAATACGGTTATCTGTCCTTTTTTAAATGGGTTTGAGAGACAGATCTCCTCAAATATAGTTCTGTGAAAGAACACATTTTTAATTGCTTGTTGCGTGACAAAATGTCTCAACTGCATATAACAGTAACACTGGCTTCCCATCGCCATTAAATTTAAAACCTAGTAGTGACTTACAAATCTCAACGACATTTCCCCCAACCTTACATCTCAGCCGTCATCCACAAATACATACCTACATGCCCATTAAGTTCTGCCCACGACATCCGCCTTTCCTCCTACCTTTATTACCTCCTCTCCTGTAAGACTTCCGCCTGCAAGACTTTTCCCGCGCTGCCCCCTCTTCCTGGAATTCTCTACCACGTACCATTACTCTCCGCCAGCTATCAGATGTTTAAAAACTCCCCGGAAACTCACCTGTTCAAGGAAGCCTACGTCTAACATCCAACTCCCCTCCCCCTCCAACAACATTGGGACCAGCTGTGTGGCTGGACCAATCTTCACCCTATGCCCTTCCCCTTCCCCTCCCTTCCCCCCCCTAAAAACCTTAAAGGCTTCAGCTGTCAGCCTGGCCCATATTCTAACCTGAGTTTAGCATGGTGTTAAGTAGCCAAATGGAGCCCAGTGCATAGAGGCCAGGGCTGGGCAACAACAGTCCACAAGGGCCACCAGCAGGTCAACTTTTCAGGATTTCCCTGCATCAGCACAGGTGGCTCAATCAAGACTGAGCCACTGATTGAGCCACCCGTGCTGAAGCAGTGATATCCTGAAAACCTGGCCTCTTGGTGGCCCTTGAGGACTGAAGTTGCCCACCCTTGATCTAGGCCTATGATTCATTATATCCTTGTGTATAAAGGTGCATTATCTGATCCTTTTACCTTCTTTATTTTTGTATTATTGCTTCAAAAACTCTGGCGTAGTTAAATCTCCCTGCTGCCTACCAATAGACATCGATTGTACGCAATTTGATTACATTTAATGCGGCTGCAAACAGAGAAGGTTATATTGTGTCAAAGCGCTCTATTGTTTGCGTTGACACCGAGCCTGCTGAGACATCAACAAAAAACAACTTCTTTCCCAGATACAGCTTTGATATAAACATATATATATGTGGCTCATCGACACCTGCACAGAGACTCCGGGGAAAGCTTTGGGACGTAGACATTGTGAAACCTATTTCATTTCCAGCCTACAAACAAAAGAAATTGCGAGGTGCTCCAGTGTGGAAATCCAATCTGAAGCTTCTTAGAATATAGAAGAATATATTACACTAAGCCAGATATCCTGAGCCCTGGTGAAGCCGCCGTTGCTTTGCAGCAACTGCCAAGTGGTTAGTCAACGGTTCCCCAAAGGGACTATTTTGATCCAATAAGACTCAGTTTCAAATGAACATTATAAATTGGGACTCCTTCAGAACGGACCGGTTCGCAGTCTCCCAAGACCTTTGCACTTTCGCTGTTTGATCGGGGATAAAATGAAATTGATTTATGCTTCTGGAATCGGATAGATTTATGCTTTTTTGGAATTATGTGAATTTATGCATCACCGATACACCGTGGAGTTGACGAATTCTCAATACTAAAATGAGAAGATTTAATAACTTGCATGGTTGTCAGAGTGCTCTCACATTTTATGACATATCATTCTTTTGCTAGTATACATTTGACAGTAAGTGGAAGTCTAGTAGCGTGGCTTCTCTATTCTATTCTTCTTACTCATTACTTCTTATTGCTACATCTAAATCATTAACTGTATAATTCTGTCTATCTCCAGTGCACTATTTTAAAATATACATGAGTCTATTTTTACATTGGGACAGTGTGTGCAGTTCTTTACAATGTAAGGATCCAGAGAATCTAAAAGATGATCACGTGGCCCTTTCTCTGGTGCAGAGAATGCATTTTGTGGCAGGCCTCTGTGAAAAAGACTTAGATCTAATCTGAACCATTCCTATGTTTAACAACTTACAATGCATTAAAGATGCAGGAAGCCCAGTTACTTTCTTCCATCTCTGCTCCATCTGTATGTTAACTCTACCGTAAGAGCTGTTTATGTTCTACTTTTCCTGCTGAATAATTCAAATACACATGGGCAGTAATTTGCTTTCAGAGGCTTGACAATGAGGAGATATTTTATTTCAAACAGCTACTGAACAAACTTACAAATGATATGTTAACACAGTTTGTTCACATTAGAATAGCATTTTCATTTTGACACACAGCCTAACAACATGTATACTCATTCATTTGCAAACAGAGCTGTACATGTAAATCTTCATTTTAATTATCTTAGGCGATGTTTCCAGTTTGTCCATCACCCATATCCGCTGCTAAGAATGAACCTATCGCAGCTTGTAGTGGAAACAAGTTGAACTGCTCAGAGGTTTGGATCCCAGTGGTACAGATCTGGGATCATTGTTGTATGGAAATGTTGGGATCAAGGACTAGCTTCCCAAAATCAGACACCTCTAGAGCCAGAGAGAGACAGGTTATCTGATTGTAGATTTCACCCAAGCAAAGTAAAGGGAAATCGGTGCAAAGAATGGTACTTGAGGTCAGATGAACTAGAAACACTAGAATCTCCTGTCACTACACTTTCCTCAGGCTACAATGGGAAGTCATCATTTGTAGAAAACGTCAGAATGGGGATTAGTGCCTTGCGGCCCATAGATAACCTCTTCCTGTGCATGAGGCCTAAGTGAAGAAGCTGTTTATACTATTGTGAATTGTCAGCCCATGAATGTTGAAATACCTTTTATATATGACACTCTGTTTGGTTCACGCTATATATCTGGACGTGACATTTGTTAGATCCTAATATTAGTATCCTAAGAACTAATGCAGTGACTGGTAATAGATGTTTACTCTATATTTTACCACTGGCCAATACCATCAGTGAGGATGGTGGTCACATTTGCCTAGGGTTAACTTATTTTGGAATATCTTGATTACACCTAGAATGGAAGAGCATGTAGTATAGCAAAGTACCAATACACGAAAAAATATTTCTCAGCAGGAAAAGGGGCGATGTTTAGGTTCATCGTACACTAAGAAGTTGTTCTTCCTGAATTTTCTGCACCTGGTAGAGAACATCTGCATCCAGCAGCTGCAACTGAAACAGGGGATGTCCTATTGATTCCATATTTTCTGTGATGGTAGAAGATGAGAACATTCAACGATTTATCCAACCGCACATACATTCACTTTATTGTAATTCTTTAAACATTTCTTACTTGGACATAGATGATTTATTGTTGCATCCTGGTAGAAGCAATCATTCACATGTACCATGCTTAGAGTGCTCTTGCACCACTTTCCCTGACTATGGTGAAGGGGCACCTGGAACATAGCAAATTATTGTTTCTCCCCACCATGCAAAAATAAAACATGTATGTGCCCGTAAGGGATAGTTGAGCTATTACTGAAGTGTGCAATGTCTCTATGTTTGGAGAAGATGAGGCCATGTCTACCCTAGATGAAAAACCATACGTGTAGGCTTGGGCTTTTCCAGGTTGCACTTTCCACACTGTATCTTTCATGGTTAAACGTCCTAATAAAAAATAATAAGCCATTGTAGAGTTGTAGAGTTTGAGAGATCCGGTCACAGCTGTAATAGACGACAACCTTCTGAATTCTAAGTTCAAAGGATGCAGCTGTGTTATGTACAAACATGATAAGGCACATTAATAAACAAATGAAGATACTTGGATACTTGACTCGATGTTTCACATCTAGCATGTCAAAAATGAAACCGGAGTAGTCTAACAAGACGATTAGTTCTCAGTCATATCTGCAAACTGCTGGTGTAGGCTGGGGAGAGGCACCATAAACTGCACTAGTGGTACTAACGTCTCTCACTACAGCCAACTTGACCTCAATGTTCAGCCTCTGGCTCCTTCAGCCTATGTACAACTTTTAATTCTGCTTCTTCTCTATTTTATTTAAACATAGCATTTTTTTTTAAATTCTGGTTAAAGGGTACATGTAATAACACTGTGATCCCCATGCTGTTCAGATAATATTTGCTCTTAGAATTGTTTTTATGCTAGAGATATCTGCAATGCAATATCTTGTAGGTCTCTTTGGTACCAAATGTGTTGCAAGAGTATTTAGAAAC
The DNA here is from genome assembly GCF_040206685.1 of Ascaphus truei. Taxonomy (NCBI): domain Eukaryota; kingdom Metazoa; phylum Chordata; class Amphibia; order Anura; family Ascaphidae; genus Ascaphus; species Ascaphus truei. The sequence continues at coordinate 19,801,365 of NC_134490.1, read as the reverse complement.
AGCATTTATATAATAGCCTATAATGACTGCACTTTTTTCACAAACCGTATCTGGGTTTATTTCCCAACCATCATGAGAGCAGAATGAAATGCAGATGTATATATACGGAGACTATATTTTCCTCGCTCTCTCTCTCTCTTTCCCATCTGCCAGAGAATAGATTTTAATCTTTAATCCATGAGCATTCACTGAACACCAGCGAATTGCAAATTACAGATGTTTTACTGTCTTTTGCATTTTTAGCTTCCTCGCTTCCCACTGTCACTCAGTGTCTTTCTCACATCCTCCCCTCTTCTGCATTCATCCGATGTCACAGACTATCACAGAAACCATATGACACTGTCATCATTTGGTAATTAAACCTTTACTCACTCTAAATACGCAGAGCAGGAGTAACCGTGGTTAAATTCCTATAAAACAGTGCTATCTGATTTGTTCCCTTGGTGCCTTACCCCAGGGGTGCTCAATTCCAGTGCTCAAGCCCCCCCCCCCAATAGGTCAGGTTTTCAGGATATCCCTGCCTCAGCCCATGTGGTTAAATCAGCCCCTGCTTCAGCACAGCTGGCTCAACCAGAGGCTCAGTCTTTGACAAGTCAGGTTTTTTGGATATCCAGCATTAGCACAGGTGGCTCAATCAGTCCCTGCTTCAGCATAGGTGGCTCAGAGGCTCAGTCTTCGACTGAGCATCTGATTGAGCCACCTGTGCTGAAGCAGGGACTGATTGAGCCACCTGTGCTGAAGCTGGATATCCGGAAAATTTGACCTGTTTGGGGGGATTTGAGGCACACCTGTCTTACCCTAATACTCACTTTTATGTTTGGTACTCTGAACCTTCTATCTTGCAATACTTGAAGGTGCCACCCCACTTCTACTCTGCCCAAATGTTATCAACAGATTGCGTTTCTGTTCCCCTTTTTATTCTGAGATTCCCAATCATAAACTTCATTGAGAAATTATCCAGTTACTTGCCTATTTTTGGAGAATGACTTTTAATATATTAGCACAGACTCTTAAACAAGTTTTTTTTAACAAGTATCTTTATCATAGCTGAGCCTTACAAATGCAGCCCCAGCTTGTAGCATATTACTACAATGAAAGCATTCAGCCTTGTAACTAGGGTTGCCAGGTGTCCAGTATTGAACCGGACTTATCCTGTATTTGGACACTGTCCGGTAAAAAGTTAGAGGTAATACTGTACATGTATGTGTCTGGTATTACCTCTCTGGCCATAGTGTCCTGATCGGCTTGGGGGGCTGTGGGATTTACCAGAGCAGGTAGAGAGCAGGGCTGTTGCTAGGGGGTTGGGCAGCTCCCTCCATCCTGTTTGGTTGCTGCTGTGTAATACAGCCAATCAGGAGAAGATGTCAGGAGCCTGGGGGTGGGGCCAAGGAGAGGAGGAAACAGCATGGAGCGGAGAGACGTGGGAGGTGTGTGTGTGTCTAGAGCATGTCACACCTTTCACCATTATGTCCAGTATTTCTGGAGAAGCCACCTGGCAACCCTACGTACATAATGTCTGTTTTCATAATTTAAGATATTGTAATACAGTAGTTTTGCTAATTAAAGATCAAAGGCTAATTGTATCAAAATACAAACATCACAGGGTATACAGCAAATAAAGCTCTTTCTTGGTGTCTACTCCTAAGAGACCCAGCAAAAAAAAATGTGTCTAAGGTTTCTCAAGTATATAAAACTACTGGATCATTTCACAATGGAGCATGCAATCTGGATGAAATACGGAAGAGTCATCTAAACGGAAAAGTAAAGTTTACCTGAACTTTTGAGCAATACACAATACAAGTGAGAGCTATTATAACACAGATATATGCGCACATAGCATTCAACTAAATACTATGCTTGATAATTCTTCAATAAATGAATGTAAGTGATGAAAATGGGAAAATATAACATTTTCTCTAATGAGTGGAACTGCATCTTTAAACAAAATACTGGAAATATTACATAGCAAAATTTTCTTTTAGGCTGAAAATATACATTTGTCCATTGAGTTCAACCTTTGGTCAATTCTAATTAGAGACATACTCATCCGACATTTATACTTATATTGTGATCTAGTGGAAGGCAAACAAAAAAACCACAAGTGAAATATTTGCAAATGATGTCTTATAAGGGGAAAAAATCCTTCCTGACTCCAGTAATGGCAATCTGATTTCTCCCTGGATCAATGCTCTGCCTATGTTTTAACTTATCTGTCATATCTCTGTATACCTCTCCTTTCTACAAAGAAAGATGACTAGCCCTTTCTTGAAGTTATCACCTTTTGCTACCATCACGGTCTCCATGGGTAGTAATTCAATTCCATATTTTCAATGCTCTAACTGTAAATAACCATTTTCGTTGGTGCTGGTGAAATCTCCTTTCCTCTAATTCCTGGGGTTCTCAACTCCAGACCTCAAGACCCTCCAATGGGTCAGGTTTTCAGGATATACCTGCTTCAGCACAGGTGGCTCCATCAAGTTCCTGCTTCAGCACAGGTGGCTCAATCAGTGGTTCAGTCTTTAACTGGGCCACTGATTGAGCCACCTGTGCTGAAGCAGGGATATTCTTAAAACCTGACCTGTTGGGGGGTCTTGAACTAGAGTTGAGAACCCCTACTCTAATCTCAAAGGGTGAACCTATGTCATGTGTGTCTTGATTTGTGTCTCATTGATTTTGCCTCATTGGAGACAGCAAGCTGTTCTAGTTACTAATACATGGCACATACAGTATGTTGTCTGAGTTTTTCTGATTATTGTGGTTATTTTCCATAAGAAATATGTATTTCTTTATACAATACTGACAGCACCTATGCTGCAAATAGAATTCTACAGACCAAACCTCTTCCAGACGCTACCAGTGCCACTCAGACTAAAGGACTTACTCTCACTTCAGTCTGAAATCTCCAAATGTATCTGGGGAGGAAGAAAACCAAGAGTTAACAAATTAAATATGAAACGACCTGTACTACCGTAGCTGGTGGCCTAGTGGTACCCTGTCTGTTATCATACTACAAAGCGGCTCAATTAAGCCAAATTGTTCAAGGGCAATCCAATCCACAATTGAAAAGGTGGGTGGAGATGGAAAGTGCTGTCTGCTCCCCATTAGAGCTCAGCAGCTTGATTTGGTTACCCAAAACAGCGCAAAAGTACGCTGACATACCGCTTTCCTCAATGACCAACTCATTATCGATCTGGGAGGCTTCCAAGATGAGGCACTTCCTCACGACAAGACACTCTATGATGGCCCCCATATGGAATAATCCCAAGTTCGCACCTGGCCTATCGGGCAGTAATATCTCAATTTGGAAACAGAAAGGATATGAACGGATTAAAGATCTGGAGGGTTACAATAGAAAGGTTAAAACATTAGATCACATTAGGTTAGAAAAAGATATACCTCACTCAGAATTTTTTAGATACCTCCAGATCAGAGCATTTTATAATAAATTTGCCCCATACCCCCCACTGATGACTTTCGAAAAGCTCTGGCAGAGACCGACACGAAGGGACGTACATCACAGTTGTACGGAGAGGTGATCGGTTCAGCTGGGCCGGGACAGCAGGTACCGTCCTTCAGATCCCAATGGGAATCGGACTTAGGGGAGACCCTGGAGGATGAGGAGTGGAACGCTATATACTTGGCCACTGCAAGAGCTCCATCTGAACCACTCTCAAAGAGAACGCATATAAAGTCCTCATGAGATGGTACCTCACCCCACTGAAATTATCTAGGTTCGTGCCGGGATCCTCCCCGCTGTGCCCTCGGCAGTGCGGAGGATCGGCGCACCTGTTACATATGCTGTGGTCCTGCCCGCGGATCTCTCCAATATGGGAGGAAATCAGAAATTGGATCCAGAGGATTTTTGACCTCACAATACCCCCGGACCCATGGCTGTTCCTCTTGAACAGACCATTAACGGGCCTTACCAAAGCAAACAATAAATTAGTTGCACATTTTGCAATAGCGACGCGATGCAAGATCGCAGCATTATGGAAACGCCCCGATATCCCAAGCATCCCAAAGACTCGGAATCGCATGTGGTTTATATGCCAGATGGAAAAGTTGACGAGTTTAGTTAACGACACTGGCACCAACTTTCTAAAAGTCTGGACGCCATGGTTGGCACAGACAGATATCCCCGGGGTCGAGAGTAACACAATCTGGCTATAATAGTTATAGATGCGTTCTCTTTTGGAGGTGACTGCCCATTTTCTATCATACAGTACAAACAGACCATTAAACAGAAGGGCCTTAAGATCAACCGATTAAGGATGAGATGCGACCGGAGTGGAATGCCCTCTGCCGGCCCGCGGGTTAGGCTGGGGGTGACGCCCCATTTCTATCTTCCCGCCTCCCCACCCCCATCCCTACTTTTCCTCTCCCCCCCCTTCTTTTTTTTTTTTTTTAAATTATATTATTATTTCTACTAAAATATATTGGATTGTGTTGTGGACCCCTTCGTCCACCCTGAATCGCCCGGCTGAGTAGGGCCCGAAAAGCCGCGCGACCTCATTTTGCATGTTTTATTTACGAAAGTTAATATCATTTCACGATGGTTTCTATTCTATGCTGTATCCTATGCTTGTAACACTCAATAAAAAATTTAAGTTAAAAATTTTTTAAAAAAGAGATTGGTAACTATGTCATTACTTGCAGATAAAGTTCCCTAATGGCACATTAAGATGACACTGGCATTTTATCCTGGCTCATCCATGTCAAAGACAGTTATTTTACCACTTGACCACTTGCATCAAAGGTTTCAAGTTCTATGGACAGGAGAAGGGACCCTTAAACCTCCAAAAACAGAATCTTGCTACGAACCTGTCAATACAACAAGCATATGAGCCCAGGGTCATGGTTTAAGTAGAAACGGGCTAATCCGCCCAAATCCTTTTCCCGGATTTTCTCGCATTTTCCCCCCAAAATCCATTTTCGCCATGTAAAATCCGCAAACGGATTTGGTCGATTTGAATCCGCGCGGATTCATCAAAAACCGACATTGGA